>NC_134106.1:113435000-113605000 GCF_040939455.1 Microcebus murinus | reverse complement strand
CGCAGTTTAATAGATACTTTTATTTATTAGAGGTAAAAAAAAACTTTAATAAATATCACATTATTTTATGTGGTAGCAAATTTTTCATAGTAACTTCGTTATGTAAAATGGGTCTTTTTTGGTTTTATACAGAGCCCACTTAATAAAATATCTTTTACATATCATAAGGAAATTCTAATCTTATTATTCTTTATATCCTGGAAAGATAAAGTATATTGTACTAGAAAAACTGTAGATTATTTGAAGCTATAATTTATAATTTAATCTTTCTATTTTTATTCTTCTCTAATCTAAAAACATTAATTTTCATTACTCCTTAAATTTTCTATCTGTGTGTCTACCAACACAAAAATATTTAGTATTTTTCAATTTGAGAAAGCTGATGCCATGATGTTTATATATATTTAAAAGTCAGAATACATGACTAATTTAACACTTATAATTTAATATGTTTTTTCTTTATAGGCTTTACTACAGATTTTTAATTCTAAAAAATAAACTTTACTAATGAGTTTGCTTTTGAGTTTGTGTATGTGTAATTAAATGTTTTTATTTATCTTAGAATTTAGCTTGGGTTAAATCATATAACATCTGCTTTGATTTGGAAGATTGCAATGAAATTTTTATTCAGCTTTTTAGGACTCTCTTCTCAGTAATCAAGTAAGTTGTCTTTTAAGCATTTTTGTCTCTTTTTCTTGCTGTGTGTATTGAAGTGTCATGTATTCTACATGTACACTAAGATCTTTTAGTTATAAGGAATCGTTCTCCTTAGAAGACTTAACATAAAGAGGGAAATAAACAGAAACTCTGTTGCCTGAAAGCTGACTTTGCCTTCATACTTTAATTTGAAACTATGATATCAACTTATCATTTGACTGTGCCCCATTCTGGGTTGGGGGCTATTAAACAATATAGAAATATAAAACAGAGGCCTTGTTTTGGTGAATCTTATTATCCAGTAGAGGCAACAACATATAGCAGATGGTATGAGACTTTATACAATGAAGTACTAAACTTCAGTAGTACTTTAATAAAAAGAATTTGTTTTATAAAATGTGGATTCTGTCAAAAGGCCACACTAAAGGATTCAGAAGGCCACATGTGTCCCCAGCGCTGCAGGTTCCCCACCCCTATATGGCGTCCAATCCAAAGACAAATTGCTGGACAGGAAAGCCCAAGCTCTAATTTCAGTATAGTACAGTTTTGTTTTGATTTTGGTTTTTGGGTTTTTTTTGTAGTAAATCAAGCTATGAAATGTGTTCTAGAGCAGTGGTCCCCAACCTTTTTTGGCATCAGGGACTGATTTCATGGAAGATAATTTTTCCACACACTGGGGGTTGGGAGGGATGGTTTCAGGATGATTCAAGCTCAATACATTTATTGTGCAGCAAAACCTCTCTGCTAATGGTTATCTGTATTCGAAGCTGCTCCTCAGCGCTCAATCACCACCCCACCCCTACCTCAGATCATCAGGCATTAGATTCTCATAAGGAGGCACAACCTAGATCCCTCGTGTTAGCAGTTTACAGTAGGGTTTGTGCTCCTATGAGAATCTAATGCCACCACTGATCTGACAGGAGGAGAAGCCTATGAGGTGAGGCAGTGATGGGGAGTGGCTGCAAATACAGATGCAGCTTCACTCGCCTGCTGCTCACTTGCTGTGCAGCCTAGTTCTTAACGGGGGAGACTGCAGTTCTAGAACATTATGTTATATGCAAATGAACATAAGATATTTTACAGAGATTTTGAATTTTCTAATGGCCACATTATGAAAGATAAAATAGCTGAGATTCATTTTAATAATTTATCCCACTCTATCCAAAAGTATTATCATTTCAACATGTGTCCCTTTTCATACTTCACGTGTTCACTAGCCAAATGTGTCTAATGGCTTGCAGATGGCATATTTGGGCAGCGTGTTTCTAGAGTTTTCTGTATATTTTTATGACTACTGTATTATGTTTTCTTTTTCCTTAGATAGAAAAGTAGGACTAGGTGTTAACCTGGAATAAACAGGAAAGGATCAGACCAGCCTGGTCTAGGGACAGAGGCTTACGGAAAGACTATGAAAAAAAGCTTCCTTTGGTATTTGATTAGCAGTAGGCCCTTAAAATAAATGATAGAATAAGGAATCCTTACCTTTGTTTTAGTTAGCTTTTGCTGCATAACAAAACAACCTAAAAACTTGATAGTTTATGACAACCACTATTTTATATAGATTGGGATTCTGCTTGGCATTTTTTTGTCTGGACTAGATTTACTCCAGTGTTTGCAGTCACTTAGCAGGAGATCTGGCAGTTGGCTGAGGTAGTAGGAGAACTGGGTCACATATCTTGTTATCTGCAGGTTAGCCTCTTCATATGTTGACTTGGTTTCAAAAGTAACAAGAAAAGCCAGGTATGGTGGCTTATACGTGTAATCCCAGTACTTTGGGAAGCCTGGGCAGGAGAATTGCTTGATACCAGGAGTTGAAGACCAGCCTGGGCAACATAGCGAGACACCTGTCTCTACCAGAAATTTAAAAATTAGCCAGTTGAGCATGGTGGCAGGTGTCTGTAGTCCTAGCTACTCAGGAGGATGAGGCAATAGGTTTGGTTGAACCAAGAGTTCCAGCCTAGGCAACAGAGAAGACCCTGTCTCTGAAAAGAAACAAAAAGTAGCAAGAAAGGGCAAGCCTCACTGGACAAGCACTTGAAACTGATTCTTGCTTGGCCTTATTTTTTATACTGTATTGGTTTTTCATATGTCTGTTTGAAATTCTTTGAGAGATACCAGGATGACATTTTCAGAACCTTCTAGTTATAAGTTCTGGTAGGCACTTTAGATCAGAGGTTTGATTTTCAGTAAAGTGAAGTAAAACTTCTAATGACAATGATACAGTAAAAATTACTTGTGTTGGCTTAGGTGTTTTGGGGTGTTTAAATATGTTTTTATCTTTTTTTTTTTTTTTTTTTGAGACGGAGTCTTGCTCTGTTGCCTGTTGCCTGGGCTAGAGTGCCATGGTATCAGGCAACCTCAGACTCCTGGGCTCAAGCAATCCTTCTACCTCAGCCTCCCAAGTAACTGGGACTACAGGCTTGTGTCACCACTCCCAGCTAATTTTTTCTATATATTTTTAGTTGTCCAGATAATTTCTTTCTATTGTTAGTATAGATGGGGCCTCGCTCTTGCTCAGGCTGGTCTCAGTATAGATGGGGCCTCGCTCTTGCTCAGGCTGGTCTTGAACTCCTGACCTTGAGCAGTCGGCCTCGGGCTCCCAGAGTGCTAGGATTACAGGCATAAGCCACCATGCCCGGCCTGTTTTTATCTTATTTTGAGGAATTTATTAAAATCTAAGAGGGGAGAAAAGGTTTAAAAAACTGTCCACATTCATTATGATATATAATTTGTTGTTGTTGTTCCATTACGTATGTAAAATTTTGTCACCATTTAAAATCTAGGGCATGTAAGCAAAAGTATCCTTTCAAGTCGACATTTTTTTTTTTTTTTTTTTTTTTTTTTTGAGTCAGAGTCTCACTCTGTTGCCCAGGCTAGAGTGAGTGCCGTGGCGTCAGCCTGGCTCACAGCAACCTCAGTCTCCGGGGCTCAGCGATCCTACTGCCTCAGCCTCCCAAGTAGCTGGGACTACAGGCATGCGCCACCATGCCCGGCTAATTTTTTGTATATATATTTTTAGCTGGTCAATTAATTTATTTCTATTTTTGGTAGAGACGGGGTCTCACTCAGGCTGGTTTCGAACTCCTGACCTTGAGCAATCCGCCCGCCTCGGCCTCCCAAAGTGCTAGGATTACAGGCGTCAGTCAGCCACCACGCCCGGCCCAAGTCGACATTTTTAATTAGGCAGAATTTAACTCTTAGAGTCCTAGTTGTATAGAGACTTAATTTATTATAAAAGTCTTTCTCTTCTTTTTTTAATGTGAATGGAGGAAAATTACTTCATTAGAAATTATGTTGGTCTTTGTTTTTATAAAATACAACAATACCTTAACAGCTTTGGTAGTAGTAGAAAACAAATAGAGTAACCAAAATTTCTTTGCCTTTCATTGTTCCCTCAAGTGAAAATTCCTTTGTCTGAGATTATTATTTTAAACTGGAAAGTTTAATTTTCTTTATGTACGCCTGAATTTTCTTTCTTTTCTTCTATTTTCTTTATTTAGCAACAGCCACAATAAGAAGGTACAAATGCACATGCTAGACTTGATGAGTTCTATCATCATGGAAGGTGATGGAGTTACTCAAGAATTATTAGACTCGATTCTTATTAACCTTATTCCTGCACATAAGGTCTGTAAAGTATGAAGATATTAAAGGTTAATATTTAAAGGTAGTGCTCCTCATAAGAATGAACAATTGTTTTATGACCATTCGCAATCTCACGTAATTACACCCATTATTACTCTGCAGCCCCAAATAAAATAGATTTACACACATTAGTCTTATAGCTATTATGTTTACAAGATACATTGAATAACGTAATATGTAAGATTTTCATTCAGTTAAGTTGTCCCTGTTTTCTGGAAACTAAAAATATTTCATATTCACTATTCATGACTAATCTGAGAATTATAAGGGTTTGGGTTATTGAATTTTTGATAGTTTCATTTGGAAAAAATGTATTTTCTCCTTTATAACATATATGTGGAACACAGGTATTTGGATTTCTTCTCAGAACCCATATTGTACATTTTTCTTAGGCACTTTCAGAAAAAGATTTGGGCAGAAGCAGGAGCTATATAGTTAATGTTAAAGGGGAAAGGATGATTCAGAGCTGTGTCATTCCTCCGTGTTCCCTTTTTCTATTTCTCTCCACCAGGTCCTTCTAAGAAACTGAGGGACTGGCTCCACACAAATTCCACCACTGGGCTCTGCTCAAGCCTACCACAATGTTGATATTTGCCCTCTTATTTTTTTCTTCTGATGGTTCAGTAACCTATTATCAGATTACATGAACAATGTGTCTTATACTTACAAAAAGATAAGATTAACTTAAAATTTTTTTCTTGACTCTCTTTGCATTTTATTTTATTTATTTTTTTTTTTGAGACAGAGTCTTGCTTTGTTGCCTAGGCTAGAGTGAGTGCCGTGGCGTCAGCCTAGCTCACGGCAACCTCAATCTCCTGGGCTCAAGTGATCTTCCTGCCTTAGCCTCCCCAGTAGCTGGGACTACAGGCATGCGCCACCATGCCCGGCTAATTTTTTCTATATATATATTAGTTGGCCAATTAATCTATTTATAGTAGAGACGGGTCTCGCTCAGGCTGGTTTCGAACTCCTGACCTTTAGGAATCCTCCCGTCTGGGCCTCCCAAAGTGCTAGGATTACAGGCATGAGCCACTGCACCTGGCCTATAGTCTTTCTTAAACCTTTAAATTTGTTACAATACATTGAGACCCTGGAAGAGGAAGCATAATACTTAGCATTTCAAAAATACAATTGATCAAGAACCCTTTTTATTTGGAAAACTTTCCAGATCTGCTCTGCTTTTCCCTAGAACATAGATTAAATAGTGAAATACTGAGGGTGGTCCATTAGATGGGGGTGTGTGTGTGTGTGTTTAGGATACATGGGTGTAGTTGCCATATCACATTGGTTAAACCAAGAAGCCTTAGGTCCACATCAGAAACTTTATATAGGATTATACTTTGAGCAAACTGTCTAAATACATTTTAGATTTTGATTGATAATTAAGTTCAATTTGCAACTTCTGCATTTGGGACCACATGACTAGAGGATATTGAGTAAGACCTTGAATGGAATTCAGTTATATTTTTTGCTTCATATTTTAGTAGATTATCTCATAAATTCACTGAATTATTTATAACTTTTTTTTTCCAGAACTTAAATAAACAGTCCTTTGACCTTGCAAAAGTCCTATTGAAAAGGACAGTCCAGACTATTGAAGCATGCATTGCCAATGTATGTATCTGTCTATTTATTCCATAATTGTGTAATTCTTTATCCATCGTGCTAATATATTAGAACCTCTTACATGTCCATTTAGCCTATAAATTTCAGCTGTTTAGAGCAAATACAAAAGAACTTATGTAACCAAAGTTAGAAAAACACAGCATAAGCTCCATGATGTTGTTTTAAAATGGCACAAGATGGTTGATGTTACTCTATGAAAACGTGTCTACAACTCCCCCCCATCTGCATTTGTATTATTATGTTTATTTTATTATTTCCTAGATAGGGTAATGTCATTCACTTTCTTCTTGCACCTTTATCTTTGGGTCTCTGTGTCTTTCTTTATTTTCCTCATACTTTTTAGGTCATTCTTCTGAAACCTTTCTGTTTCTTCCTCCTCGTGAATAGTTGTTATATGTAGTAATAAAAATACTTTTAAAAAAATTCTTGAGTAGAGGTTTGTTCTGTTCTTATATTTTTTACTAAAAAAATCAATAATTTGGGGAAAATTTGTAATTCTACTACCTTAATATATTAATTAATTCTATTGCACATTTCATCATGTTTATACCTATTTCCCTGCATACTTGATGTAAAATATTGTATTGTTTTCATTTATATATGTATTTTACATATTTTGATTTTTTTAATTTAATATGTCTGACTATAAATGTTCTGCTGAATTGATACATTCCCATTTCCCTATTCTTATGCATTTAGGGTTTTTTTAAAGTGTTTTTTCCTTTACTAATCTTTGTGAATGTAGCATTTATCTATTGTTATATTATTTTCCACAGATAAAACCTAAATGAGAGTTTAGGAATTTAAAAAGTATTTATTATATTAGTATTATTTCTGTTACAAAATATTTAAACAGGCTAAACATTTTTTTCAAATAGTACAAAATTTTGTATACGGTGAAAAGTGACCTTCTTCAACCCTATTCTCAATTTTCAAAAATAACTGTCACCAAAAGGTTCTTACATATCCTTTCAGAAGTAGTGTTCTATGCTCATTCGTGTGTGTGTGTGTATTTTGTTAAGACTGTCTCCTTCATTCTTTTTAAGGTCTGCATAGTAATTATGAATATTTTCAACTCTTAATTTATGCTGCTTTTCAAAAGAAATATATCAATTTATGGTACTATCAGAAATATATGCTTGTATCAGTGGCATACAATTTTAGCATTTAAAAATTTTTTTATCAGAGTATTATGGGAGTACAAACATTTTGGTTACATAAATTGCTTTTGTACAGTTTGAGTCAAAGTTATAAGTGTGCTCATCACCCAGATAGTGTGCATTGTACCCATTAGGAGTGAATTTACCCATCCCTTGCTCTCCCCTCCCACCTGTTTGATTTCTTCCCCCCCCAACCTGTTTGATTTCTAATGAGTTTTATTTCCATATGTGCACGTGAGTGTTATTCCATTAGTTCCAATCTAATAGTGAGTACATGTGGTGTTTGTTTTTCCATTCTTATGATACTTCACTTGGAAGAATGGTCTTCAGTTCCATCCAGGTTAATACAGGAGGCATTAGTTCACCATTTTTTTTATGGCCGAGTAGTACTCCGTAGTATACATATATGACATCTTACTAATCCACGCATGTATTGATAGGCACTTGGGTTGTTTCCACATCTTTGCAATCATGAATTGAGCTGCTGTAAACATTCAGGTATAGGTGTCTTTTAAATAAAATGCCCTTTTTTCCTTTGGGTAAATACCCAGTAGTAGAATTGCTGGATCAAATGGTAGTTCTACTTTTAGTTATTTGATATATCTCTATACTGCCTTCCATAGAGTTTGTAGTACTTTGCAGTCCCACCAACAGTGTAAAAGCAGCACCAGCATTTGTTGCTTTGGGATTTTTTGATAGAAGCCATTCTCATTGAAGTTAGGTGATAGCTCATTGTTGTTTTGATTTACATTTCCCTGATGATTAGAGATGTTGAGAATTTTTTTCATGTTTCTTGTTCATTAGTCTGTCTTCTTTTGAAAAGTTTTTTTTCATGTCTTTTGTCTGCTTTTTCATGGACAGGTTTGGTTTTTTTATTGCTGACTTGCCTGAGTTTTTGGTAGATTCTGGCTATCAGCTCTTAATCATATATATAGCATTCAAATATTTTCTCCCATTCTGTTGGTGTCTATTTTGCTCTATTGAATGTTTCCTTGGCTGTGCAGAAGCCTTTTAATTTGATTAGGTCCCATGTATTTCTTTTTGTTGTTGCTGTGATTGTTTTGGGATCTTCATAAATTCTTTGCATAGGTCGATGTCTATAAGAGGATTTCAAACATTTCATCTAGAATTCTTGCAGTTTCATGCCTTAGTTTCAAGTCTGTTATCCATCATGGGTTAATTTTTATGAGCGGTGAGAGGTGTACATCCTGTTTCAGTCTTCTACATGTGGCTATCCAGTTTTCCCAGTACTACTTATTGAATGGAAATTCTTTCAGATAGCAACATGAGAATGGTTTTGTATCTGGGTTCTCTGTTCTGATCCATTGGTCTATGTCTCTTTTCTTGTGTCAGTACCATGCTGTTTTGGTTTTGATCTGGTAAAGTGATGCCTCCTTTTTTTCTTTTTACTGAACGTTGCCTTGGCTATTCAGGCTCTTTTCTAGTTCCATATGAAACATAGAATTATTTTTTCTAAATCTGCAAAAAATAACATTTTTTAATGGAGATTGCATTGAATCTGTAAACCACTTCAGGTAGTATAGACATTTTAACAATGTTGATTCTGCCAATCCATGAGCATGATACGTTTTTGCATTTGTTTACATCCTCTGCGATTTCCTTCTTTGATGTTTCCTAGTTCTCTCTGTAGAGGTCTTTCCCCTTGGTGAAATTCCTAGGTATTTTATTTTCTTTGCCAGTGTTATGAAAGGTATTGTGTCTCTGATTTGATTCTCAGCTTGACTGTTGTTGGCATATAGGATTGCTACTGATTTGTGTACATTTATTTTGATCCTGAAACTTTGCTGAATTTATTTATCAATTCCAGGAGTCTCTTGGCAGAATCCTTGGGGTTTTCTACATATAGGATCATATCGTCAGCAAAGAGCAATAGTTTTACCTCTTCTGCCCGCATTTGTATATCCTTGATTTCCTTCTCTTGCCTGTTTGCTCTGACTAGAACTTTAGTACTATGTTGAATAGAAGTGGTGAATTGTAGGTTGGTTCCAGTCTGGTTCCAGTTCTAAGCAGGAATGTTTTCAGTTTTTTCCTGTTCAGTATGATGTTGGCTGTGGGTCTGTCCTCTGTGGCTTTTATAATTTTTAGATATGTTCCATCTATGCCTATTTTGTTAAGAGTTCTTATAAAGGGTGCCGAATTTTGTCAAATGCTTTTTCTGCATCCATTGAGAGGATCATAGGGTGTCTGCTTTTGCATCTATTTATGTGGTGAATCGTATTTTATAGATTTGCATATGTTGAACCATCCTTGCATCTCAGATTTTTTTTTTTTTTTTGGAGACAAGAGTCTCACTCTGTCACCCCTAGTAGAGTGCAATGGTGTCATCATAGCTCACTGCAACCTCAAATGACCTTCCTGCCTCAGGCTCCAGAGTAGCTGGGACTATAGGCATGTGCTGCAATGCCCAGCTAATTATTCTTTTTAGTAGAGATGGGGTCTCGCTCTTGCTCAGGCTGGTCTTGAACTCCTGAGCTCAAGCAGTCCTCCTGCCTTGGCTTCCCAGAGTGCTAGGATTACAGGCATGAGCACCGTGCCTGGCCTAAATTTAATTTCTTTCTAAGTGTGTATGGGAGGTAGGGCATGGTGGTAGTTATTTGTTATAATAATTTGTGTTCTTGGTATTATATACTTTGTTTCTCCTTAGCATTCTATTAAATTATTAGCTTTTTGTATCATCAGTTTTTTCTTCCTTTTGTCATTTCAGTCAAAATGTATTTGACTTTTTCTGGGTATTATAATAAAAACTGAAACAAACGTAAAACCTCATACTAAACTTATGGGAAAATTAGATTAATTTAAAGAAAAATCAAAGATTGAGGCTTAAAATTTTTTTCTCTGCTACAAGGAGATTTCTCTGTAAAATTCCCTATGGTGAACTATATAAACTGTCTAAATTGTTTTGTTGTAATGAAAAGGAAGATTCTTAGAAATGGTATCGTTATTCAAAATATAGCCAACAACCCAATTGTTTTTATTTTACTTTTTAAACATTTATGATTTGATATTATTTGGAGGTTTCTTTTATTTAGATGACTATTATATATTAGTAATTCAAACACCTTTATCACACCTTTCAGTTATATATGTAATGCCTAATTATATAGTCTTTAAAATCACATGTTTATAGAAAATAAGTGTTTAAATGAAATGGATATTTTATTTTTGTTTTTAATATCTCCTATAGTTTTTCAATCAAGTCCTGGTGCTGGGAAGATCATCAGTAAGTGATTTGTCAGAACATGTATTTGATCTGATTCAGGAACTTTTTGCTATAGATCCTCATTTATTATTATCTGTCATGCCGCAGCTTGAATTCAAACTGAAGGTAGGACTGACCAATTTTCAAGCCATTTAATCTTTAAATGAAAAAATATATATCACATAGTTTTTCTGTAACTGTAGAAGAATAAAATGTGAGTTCAATTTATCTTACATTTAGGTAAGGTTTACATTTTTCAGTCATTTGAATAAAACAGTACGTCTCATCTGGGTGATAGGAGAATTTACATTGCAAAATTATAATATACCTAGTTGTTAAATACCTACTGATAAATACACTGAAACAAGTAATAGATATAAAAATGATATTATCTTAGAAATTTATTATATATGTTGGTATTAAATGCTGTTCATTATTAGATAGGTATCTTTTAGCACATCAGAAGTCTTTAAATTGAATGCTCAAAGGGTCACCCTTTCATGGTATAGATTAAGGACAGAAGTATGACAATAAAGCCAACTAAGCAAAGAATTCATAACTCCTCAAAAAAATATGAAACCTGATGCTCAATCCCCTATCCTTGCTGAACTATAGAAATTAACACCTTACATTTTTTTAATATTCTGTACTTTTTGAAAATACTTTTTATATCCAGTATCTTATTTCATCCTTAAGTCTAAACTATGTTATACTTAGAACTAACATTACAGTTTTGATTCTTTTTTCTTTCTTTTTTCTTTTTTGAGACAGGGCCTCGCCTTGTCAGCCTACTATAGTACAGTGGCATCATCATAGCTCACTGCAGCCTCAAACTCCTGGGCTGAAGCAATCCTCCTGCCTCAGCTTCCAGCGGAGCTGGGACTACAGACAGGGCACCACCACACCTGGCTAATTTTTCTGTTTTTTGTAGCGATGAGGTCTTGCTCTTGCTCAGTCTGGTCTCAAACTCCTGCCCTCAAGCAAGCAATCCTGCCTGCCTCAGCCTCTCAGAGTACTAGGATTACAGGCGTGAGCCACCGAGCCTGGCAGTTTTGATTCTTTTTTTTTTTTTTTTTTTGAGACAGAGTCTCGCTTTGTTGCCCGGGCTAGAGTGAGTGCCCTGGCGTCAGCCTAGCTCACAGCAACCTCAAACTCCTGGGCTCGAGCGATCCTTCTGTCTCAGCCTCCCGAGTAGCTGGGACTACAGGCATGCGCCACCATGCCTGGCTAATTTTTTATATATATCAGTTGGCCAATTAGTTTCTTTCTATTTATAGTAGAGACGGGGTCTTGCTCTTGCTCAGGCTGGTTTTGAACTCCTGACCTTGAGCAATCCGCCCGCCTCGGCCTCCCAGAGAGCTAGGATTACAGGCGTGAGCCACCGCGCCCGGCCAGTTTTGATTCTTGAGATGAAATATTTAAGATGAAGTATTTTGCCCAGTTTTAAAGCAGATTTGGATTAGATCTCAGATTTTCATTTCCTAGAAATTTATATACATAATTAAGGATTGTCCATATTGTCTTTATTATAAGCATATGCTATTTATAATATAAAGGACATCATATCAATAACAGTTTACCCATAAGAAACTCTGGTAATGGGAAATATGTTATATAGAAAACAAGGTGGTTTTTTTTTTCTTTTACTATTAAAGAGTTTATTTTAACAACAGCCTAAAGATATTTCCATACTAAATGATTTCTAAGTATAAGGCGTTAAAATATTTCCCCCCAATCTATCCTTAGAACCTGAATATGTAAAATCAGGCCTTTTTAACCCTTAAGGAAGCCTGCCGTGATGGGATGGTAGGAAGGGATTGGGAATAAGACTTTCAGATTCCAATTTGTGAACTTAATGTAAACTGAGGGAATCTATGGTATTCATACTCTCATTGTTCTATAGTTTTGTTTAAAGCCATGGATGGTAATTAATAGTATCCAGCTGAAGTATAGGGTTAATTTGATACATTTTATTTCATAATCTCTTTTTAGTTATTGGCAATGAATGAATGAATTTAAAAATCAGAAGATTTTGTTTAAAAGTTCAGATGTATGCCTTTTCTTTTCTTTTGTTTTCTTTTTTTTTGGAGACACTGTCTTTCTCTGTTGCTTGGACTAGAGTACAGTTGTGTCCTCATAGCTCACTGCAACCTGAAACTTCTGGGTTCAAGTTATTCTCCTGCTTCAGTCTCCCTGTAGCTGGGACTACAATTGCACACCACCACACCTGGCTAATTTTTTTTTTTTTCTTTAAGACATGGGGTGTGACTATGTTGCTTGGTCTGTTCTCAATCTCCTGGCCTCAAGCAGTCCTCCTGCATCAGCCTCTCAGTGCTAGGGTTATAGCTCTGAGCTACCATGCACCTGCTTTTTAAAAACCTCACACTGAACTAATGCTGTGTCTAAGTAATAGTCATGGTGGAAAGTTTTGTTTATTGTCTTATAAGAGGTGTCATTACCTGCGTTTTTATATGTTCCTGACTGTAATCCTAGCCTGTACCAATATAAGTTTTCTCATCCCAATTGAAGAAACTGAGGTTTAGATTAGTTTAGGTACTATATATAATGAGGGTGTCCCTTTTATTTTTAACTTTTTAAAAAAATTATAATAGTTTTTCTAATTTTTTTTTTCTTTTGACTCTATGTGCGCATGTAAGGGTGTCCCTTTTTTGAGTCATCAGTATGTCCTAAGCAGAGAGCTGAGAAAGTGTTTATGGCTTTGGTGATTTCCTATAGTTTCTGTCTCCGAACTTTGTATAGTTCAGAGTCCTTGCTTACAGGCCTCTGAGAAAAATACAGTGTTTGAGAAAATGGTTCAAAACAACACTTTCTTTGATTTTTATACATACAGCTATATGAGTGATCTACATAGGTCCACAGAGTACTATTTTCATGTATTTAAGATATAATCTAAAGTTGTGCTACTCAGCTTTGACTATAATTATCAAGAAATAAGACTTTTTTCATGGGGGAGGGGGAAGAAAGAGAGTGATTGACATTTATTCCCCAAATTTCAGAACCTCATAAAACCATCATAGTTGTGTCATTTTGGTTAGAGTTAAAATTAAGATTTCATAGAAAATTGTTTTGAATCGATTACTTCATAATTAGAAATAATAGTAGAACTAGCTACTTTTTCTGTCTGTGATTGGAAAGAAATAAAAACTAGGGTAGCTTTATTGAATTTCTTTTAGAAAATCATTGATAAATTGTTAATGCAGAATTTCTAATTTTTATCCACTCTTAATTATTAAAATACATATTTGTATTTGTAATTTAAGCAGTATATTATCTAATATGTTCATAAGATAATGTTCACATTATCTTATGAATTAATACAGCTGTATATCAGTGGCTCCAAATGATCTTTGTACCAAAAAAATTTACCATCACTGTAATCATTCCAACTTTACTAAAGGAATATATTTTAATTTTTAAAAAGGTAGAAGGGTGAATTTTCACTTAGTTTTTATTTCAGTAGTTTTTAGAATGTAAAATGTCACTTCATTTGAAATAACCACTGATCTACTAAAGTAGATACTTGCAAATAGAATATAATTTCCACTTATTCTAGTGTTTGACATTTAAGGGATAGATTAATTTTTCTTTAAGAAATAAATCATGTTGGCTAGTAAGTTGAACTTAGTAAAAGGTGGTACTAAAAAAAAGTCTTACATTATTGTCACTACCTGAGAAGAACTTTGTCCAAAAAAAATCATTTTTGCTCTTTATAATTAAAAGCATTAAAGCTTAAAAAAAAAAACAAAAAAACAACAACAACAAAAAAAAAAAGCATTAAAGCTTGATATAATTTTCATTTTTACATCTGTTTGATAAGTATGCCTGTTTTACTCACAAAACTCCTATTCCTGACTGTTGCAGCATTCCTAAAGAAAAGATTTTATCCTTTGGTCTTTATTTTTCTATTTTAGTTTCTATCTTTCTATAAAGATTCATTTCTTGGATTGTCTGGTATTGCTTTAGCCACATGTTGTATTTGAACACCTAAAGAAATTATCAGTTGCTTTTGGGTATTGCATTTATTTTCCTAGTGAGTATGATTTTTAAAAAGTTTATAGACCATATGGTTTCAGAATGAATTTGTGTTAAAACATGGCATCACTACTGAAACTGGAACAGAATTTTCATGGCATATACTGGTTCAGGATAAGGAAATAGGAGAGTCTTAACAAAAAAACAACTCAGTGTTGCTTTTTTATAGTGTTTAATTCACCAGACCTTTCATTTCTTAAGATTCCTGCTATGCTATTAAAATGAATTTTCCTGCATCATGAAATGCTTCAGTAGGGGATCCTTGATTAAAGCTTTATATTAATATATCAAAACCTTAATTGATGGCCGGGCGCGGTGGCTCACGCCTGTAATCCTAGCTCTTGGGAGGCCGAGGCGGGCGGATTGCTCAAGGTCAGGAGTTCAAAACCAGCCTGAGCAAGAGCGAGACCCCGTCTCTACTATAAATAGAAAGAAATAAATTGGCCAACTGATATATATATAAAAAAAATTAGCCGGGCATGGTGGCGCATGCCTGTAGTCCCAGCTACTCGGGAGGCTGAGGCAGAAGGATCGCTCGAGCCCAGGAGTTTGAGGTTGCTGTGAGCTAGGCTGACGCCACGGCACTCACTCTAGCCTGGACAACAAAGCGAGACTCTGTCTCAAAAAAAAAACAAAAAAAAAAAACCTTAATTGATGTGTTTATATTTAAGCTTAAATCATAGGACAGATTTCTTCTAAAGGAAGCTTATTAGGGTGAGGAGTATTTGCAATTTTGTCCTTCATAGACACTTTCTAGGGCTCTTAATGTTGGAGTTAAATGATATATCTTCACATTTGTAAAAGGTCTATAACCAATGCGTAGAATGCAAGTAATCAGTGAAGTAGGCATAAATTAGCAGTTGGGAAGGGTGTGAAATAAGAGCAAAGAACCAACATGGAATCAAATCAACTTCTGCATAGTAAATGAGAACAAGTGATATATTAAAGTTCTCACCATTATAAGCAGAAATATGAATTGTATCTTCTTGGGAATGTTTTGTATTATCATTTTCTATAATCTGATGAATAAAGCTCCATCTTGATTTATTTTCTCTTTTCCCTTAGAGCAATGATGGAGAAGAGCGATTAGCTGTGGTTCGACTTCTAGCTAAATTGTTTGGCTCTAAAGATTCTGATTTGGCTACACAGAATCGTCCTCTTTGGCAGTGTTTTCTTGGACGGTAAGAGAACATACAGTTCTGACATCTGTATTTTGGAGGTTTGGTGGCAGGGTCCACTGATTGAAACTACATGTATCAAAACTTTAATTGATATATGTTGGTTTCATTAGCATTCGTGTTGTGATCTTTCATGGAGAATAAATTTTTTTTTTATGAAGAAAGCTTATTTATCCATGTAACACTTTTTTTTTTTTTTTTTTTTTTTGAGACAGAGTCTCGCTTTGTTGCCCAGGCTAGAGTGAGTGCCGTGGCGTCAGCCTAGCTCACAGCAACCTCAAACTCCTGGGCTCGAGTGATCCTTCTGCCTCAGCCTCCCGGGTAGCTGGGACTACAGGCATGCGCCACCATGCCCAGCTAATTTTTTTTTTATATATATATCAGTTGGCCAATTAATTTCTTTCTATTTATAGTAGAGACGGGGTCTCGCTCTTGCTCAGGCTGGTTTTGAACTCCTGACCTTGAGCAATCCGCCCGCCTCGGCCTCCCAAGAGCTAGGATTACAGGCGTGAGCCACAGCGCCCGGCCCATGTAACACTTTTTGATATGTTTTGTGTTAAAATAATGTCATTAGAATAAATAGGTAGACATCATCTCAGGATATTCTAAGTGTTAAGATTTGTAAATCAGGCCGGGCACGGTGGCTCACACCTGTAATCCTAACACTCTGGGAGGCCGAGGCAGGTGGATTGCTCGAAATCAGGAGTTCGAAACCAGCCTGAGCAAGAGCAAGACCCCGTCTCTACTATAAATAGAAAGCAATTAATTGGCCAACTAATATATATAGAAAAAATTAGCCGGGCATGGTGGTGCAATGCCTGTAGTCCCAGCTACTCGGGAGGCTGAGGCAGGAGGATTGCTTGAGCCCAGGAGTTTGAGGTTGCTGTGAGCTAGGCTGATGCCACGGCACTCACTCTAGCCTGGGCAACAAAGCAAGACTCTGTCTCTAAAAAAAAGAATTTTTAAATCATGAAACCAAAGACAATATCCAATTTTAAGAAATCATGCCATTTGTTAGTCTGCTTATTCATTTATTGGATTGTTTATCTTTTGGGGTCTGCAGGTTATCTAATTGTATGATGTGTTTTTAACTAATTTGGTATAATTGTATGATGTTACATGGAAAATATCATTGCTTTTAACTGAAATAGTTTTTAACATTTCTTTTCAAGAATGTAGAATGATGGAATTCCATTTGACTTGATGGTGAGATTGGAAAAAATTCATGAAATTTATTAAATTCCTCCTTGCATTCTCTTTACATGTTTCTTTTGCTTCATAAGTTGGTTGGAAAGTATTTAGTATTAATATTCTGGAGATGCTTCAGATTCACCATTTTTTAGTTTATTTGATTCAGAAGATGGGGTTCTAAATGTCTTGAAATAAATTCACTTTGTAATAGTCTTTATACTAGTGTGGTAGGATCTCAGAAATCTCTTGACAGTGATATGATGATATCTTAGCAGTTACTTGCTCAGAACAGGCCATTTTGAAGATCTTAATAGAAATAAATGCTGAATATTTGAATAATTAAACATGACTCCATAAGAATTTTAAAAAAGAATGAAGCAACTGCACTTAAGGAAGATACGGAGGGAAAATTCCGTATCCCAGTGATTGACATAATATTGTAAATCATTTAAGCAAAAATGCAAGACTTCATTCTTTAACTAGGTTACTTACAAAAACGAAATCAGCCATAATAGTCTTCTTACATTTATCATTTTACATTTCCTGCTAACTCTAGGTGATTCATAGAAATAAAAAAGTAATAGTCTGTTCTGTAATATTATTTTCCTTAATTATAGCATTAAGTGTGTTGATACTTTGTAATTTACTTGATGATAAATAATGTTTAATTTTTCTCTGCCAAGTTAGAAAGTATTAACTCCTATATGCAAGATTTTATTAACATAGAAGGATTATCTCTGGGTAATATAGTAGAAGACCATAGACATTAGGACATATATTGCCTAGCTATTTGGGAGGCTGAGGCAGGAGGATCACTTCAGCCCCCAGGAGTTCGAGATCAGCCTAGGCAACATAGCTGAAGACCCTGTCTCAAAAACAAACAAAAAAGACATTTATTAAATAAGTTTAGCTTACGTGATTATTTTATGAAATCACATCAAAATAAAAAATATTTCCTGCTATTTAAAATTACATTGTTTATTGTTAATAAATATTTTAAAAGTTGCCCAGTAATCTATTTTAAATTTGAGAGTTGCTCATTTATTCCTTATTCAGTTTTGAGTCTAAATGTTATATTTCTTATTCATTGAATTCTTACAATACATTAGTCCTTTAATAGAGCGATTTATTCCAAGTTGGTCCTGAACAAAAGAAACTTTTGAGGTGAGGTAGTGTGAGTCAGACATTTTATACATTCATCTTTGAATTCCTGAATCTGCTTTATGTATATGGTGTGTTTTCTACGTCAAATCCTCAATGTTTTCCTCCCATAAACTTTTTATTCAGATTTTGTATGTTTTGAATATTTTTTATTTTGTAGCACAATTTTAAGCTCTCATTTTTAGCTCTACAAAGTGGGGAGTTTAGGTTGAATTATGCATTTATACTATTTTTTGTTTTAATGTGGTAAACACATTTTGGTTTTGAAAATATTTTTGTGAAATTATGTATCTTTTTGTTTATTAATGTACCTTTTAGTCTTCAGAACACATTAGTTGTCATTATAATAACACATTTTCTAATCAGTAACTGTTATTGTTTATAAGCATTTACATGTTACCTTATTCGAAAATAATTTTTTTGCCTTAGAATTAATGTATAGCAATGTTTTTCTATGTAGATTTAATGACATTCATGTTCCTGTGAGATTAGAGAGTGTGAAATTTGCCAGTCATTGTTTAATGAATCACCCAGATTTAGCAAAGGATCTCACAGGTAAGCTAGCTGGTTTATTTTATAAATACTAGCATAATGACACAAATATATTTTAGATGTGGTCTGTGTCCTAACTTCAATTTCTGAATGTATTTTAACTATGGTATGGTTTTAGGTCTTCATTTGTCATGTACTAGGAAATGATTTCATGTTTATGTAATAAAATTAAATTTAAAATCTTTATACTTTAATCCTTTGGAATTTTTTTGAAATCAGTTTGAGGAAGTAGAATATTCCTTAAGACATTGGATTTGGACACAAATCATTATATTATTATAATAACATGTCTAATAATTAGTGGGGAACTGATTATCTTCTGCACTAGGCTAGAATTTCTCATTCTTCCTTTGAACCTAGAACATTTAAATCTACCTATTTGGTAATAGCAATTAAGTGGCTTCTATAAAAGACTGTTGTTTACAAAAAGCACAGGAAGTACATATTTTGTTTTGATTTAGTTTGTATTATAAATTATTTTGGAATTTTTTAGGGATTATAAAACATTCTGGAATTTATATCATGTAATATACAGGTATATACCTATTAACTAACTTTTTGTAAACATATGCTATTTTTCTTTCAAACTTTAATTTGTAACTGAATTTCCAAATTATCTAAATTAAATACTGCAATGTGATTTTACTTTTCCAGGCTAGTTGATGTAAAATACATTATTTGTTAAAATGCGACTGTGGAATTAGAAGCATAGTTTTGTGATTACAGTAAAGTATTGCTGCCTTAAAAATAATTTTAATTCATGCCATAGTTTACAAACATTGTTTTAGTATAGACAAAAACTTCAAGCATTGCTAGTCTCTGTGTCTTTCTGTATCATGATGAATTACATAGCTAACATTAGCTTAAGTTTTTTTCTCTCATTACAGAATATTTGAAGGTCAGATCTCACGATCCAGAAGAAGCTATTCGTCATGATGTCATTGTTACCATAATAACAGCTGCCAAAAGAGACCTTGCATTAGTAAATGATCAGCTGCTTGGCTTTGTAAGGGAAAGAACACTGGATAAACGGGTAAAATCTGACAAATTTTATTCAACTGTGATTTACTATTTAAATTGTTTGCTTAATATAATTGGTATTGTTTTCTATTACATTTAAAGCCTTTCTGTGTGAAACTGAAATTAATAATAATAATGCTAAATAAAGATTACCCAGGTGTGGTGGTGCGTGCCTGTAGTCCCAGTTGTTCAAGAGGCTGAGGCAGGAGAACCACGTGAGCTGAGGAATTTGAAGTTACAATGAGCTATTATCATGCCACTATACTCTAGCTTGAGTGAGGGCAAGACCCTGTCTCAAAAAAACAAACCAAAAAAAAAAAAAATCCATGAAAAGCAGAAAATGCTAAATAAAGAGCTAATAATTTGTATGTTTCCTATATATCTTTTAATTATCTTTATGAATGAACACATTGGATTCTATAGCTTTTCTGATCTTAAGCATAGGTTTCTCTTCTAGCATATCTTTATGAAAGAACCACTAAACAGAGTTTTTTCTTGTCACTTATATGATGAGTTTCAAAATATAATGATTGCGGCCGGGCACAGTGGCTCACGCCTGTAACCCTAGCACTCTAGGAGGGCGAGGTCAGGAGTTCAAAATCAGCCTGAGCAAGAGCGAGACCCCGTCTCTACTATAAATAGAAATTAATTGGCCAACTAATATATATAGAAAAAACTAGCTGGGCATAGTGGCACATGCCTGTAGTCCCAGCTACTCGGGAGGCTGAGGCAGCAGGATTGCTTGAGCCCAGGAGATTGAGGTTGCTGTAAGCTAGGCTGACGCCACGGCACTCACTCTCGCCTGGGCAATAATGCGAGACTCTGTCTCAAAAAAATAAAAAAATAATGATTGATCACCTATATTTGTTATAGTTAAATGTTTTCAGTTGTTACTATCTTATGTAACTTAGATGGATTTGTCAATCATTGAATTAAAAGAATATCAAACTTCCTAAGAAATAAAATTTCCACATGACTATGCCAAGCTAAATGACGAAATGATGGTTATGTAATTAGTTACTTTTTCCTGTGATTTTCTCTATTTGATGCAGTCAGAAACATGGATTGATAAGGAAAAGTTGTGCTGAGAACAGCAATAGCAATTTCTAAGGAACAGGGTCAACCATAAGAGACAGACATGTGAGATAGGCATATTAGGTATCTACTAACATCTTTAACAAAAATGTTAGTATGCTATTTTATTTGAGGCATAGTTGTAAACCTGCTGTCCTCTAGAAACAAGTAGCTTTAATTTCAGGGTAGAAAAGTAATTGGTTTTGATTTTGAAATATAGCAAAAGATATTCTTTAAGTTTTTGCTTTTAGTTGTAGGAGGCAGATGTTTAAAAAGTGATCACTGTTTAACTTGTTCAACTATATCAGTAATTCTAACTTTGAAGATTTTTTTTTCCCTCTTGGCTTTAATTTAACTGAAATGACTCAACTTAGCGGTTATTTGGCATTGTTTCCTTCCTTCTTTTAGAAAAAATTCACTCCTATTAATATTTTTTCATAGTTTCAGAATGTGTTGAATAAATGAATCTTCTTAACTGAAACTACATGATGTGCTCATAATAGTACCTACTGGACATTTTTCAGACCTGGATTTTCATCCTTTCTGAATATATCCTTTCTGAAATTTGTTATTTTTGTTTGTTTTCTTTTTGAAACAGAGTCTCGCTCTGTTGTCCTGGCTAGAGTACAATGGTGTGATGATAAGCTCACTACAACCTCCAACTCCTGGGCTTAAGTGATCCTCTTGCCTCAGCCTCAGTAGCTATGACTATAGATACCATGCCTGGCTAATTGTTTTTTATTTTTTGTACAGATGGGTCTTACTATGTTTCTCAGGCTGGTCTCAAACTCCTGGCCTCAAATAATCCTCCCACCTGGGCCTCCCAAAGTCCTGGGATTGCAGGCATAAGCCACTGTACCCAGCCTGTCATCTTATCTATAAAATATGGGGACAGGAATTAATCTTAGGTTTCACTGCTCACATTTTTTGATTTCATGTAAGAAATATCAAAAGGCTTCTATTAACCTGTTGTATAGGAACAAAGTTTCATTTCATCCATTAAGTAGCCTAAAAATGATAAAGTGATACAAGAAATTTATAAGGAAGTATTAATATATATAAACCAAAGATTGTATACTCCCCCCCCCTTTTCTTTTTCTTTGAGACAGAGTCTCATTTTGTTGCCCAGGCTAGAGTAAGTGCCGTGGCATCAGCCTAGCCCACAGCAACCTCAAACTCCTGGGCTCAAGTGATCCTCCTGCCTCAGCCTCCCGAGTAGCTGGGACTACAGGCATGCGCCACTATGCCCGGCTAATTTTTTCTATATGTATTAGTTGGCCAATTAATTTCTTTCTATTTATAGTAGAGACAGGGTCTCACTCTTGCTCAGGCTGGTTTCTAACTCCTGACCTCGAGCAATCCGCCCGCCTCGGCCTCCCAGAGTGCTAGGATTACAGGCGTGAGCCACCACGCGCCCCGCCCCCACTTTTTTTGATAAAAATACTTTTTTCATTATTGTTGTTCTTACATCTTAAGATAGTCCTCACCTAGGTTTTTGTGGTCTCCTTTCCTGTCCCTCCTCCCATCACTTTTCTTTCTTTATCTAATAAATCTTCCCAACCTCTAAAAGTCCCAGAGAGTCTTCTCACTAGTACATGGCTAGGTATTAATAAATAAATCATTTGGGGTTTTTTTTGGGGTTTTTTTGGTTTTTTTTGGTTGTTTTTTTTTTTTTTTTTTTTGCTTTCTAAACTTTATTTTTTGAACTTTTGAAATCATTTGTCTTTTAAATCTACAAAATAAGGTAGTTCACTTACAGTAACTACTAAGGTCCTTTCCAACTTTATAATTCCAGAAATCTTGATAGTGAACTTTGTTTTTCGTATGAGTCAACATCAAAAGGGATATAACTAGAAATTAAAATATTCCAGATGATAGGGCTTTTGTTTGCAGAGCGAATCATATACTTTGTCTTTTACCTTTTAATCACTTCTAAAGATTGGCCAATTTTTTTTTAGAGATAATCAAGTGAAATATTCTGTTAAGATTTGTTATTGCTGGGCCTTGGAGGAAATGAAAAATTGGCATATGGAAAATTTCTAAAGCTTGATTTCTAGATAGGAACAGATTAAAAAATATTTGGTCAAACCTCTAACAAAAAGAAACAGTGTGCCAGTTTAGCACACATAAGACTGATTGTACAACCTAGTGGTGAAGCCATGAGAATTTGCAGATTAGTATAATATTTTGATATGCTCTTCTAATAAATTTTATATTTTCTAGTGGCGGGTAAGAAAAGAAGCTATGATGGGTCTGGCTCAGCTTTATAAAAAGTACTGTCTTCATGGTGAAGCAGGAAAGGAAGCTGCAGAGAAAGTCAGCTGGATAAAGGACAAACTCTTGCATATTTATTATCAGAACAGCATTGATGACAAGTGAGTAGAATGTTGGTAGAACGGTTGAGTTTAAAACTGTTTTTAGGTTTTTAAAACGTATTGCTGTTTAATATTTTAATGATTTATTTCTAAGATTAGAAATCACTTTCTACATAGTTGTGCATACCGTGTTTAAGTAAGACTCTATCCAAGATTATAAGGTAGTCTAATAATGAAATAGGCCTGGACTTTGGAGTCAGATGGAACAGAGAACAAATGTTCACTCTGTCCCTTGTTAGATGTGGGGTCTTGCACAAGTGACTTGACTACTGTGTACCTTGGTTTAATATAGAAATGAAGAATGCCTTCCCTATAGAATTGTCATGAAGATTAAATAAAATAATGAAGAGTAACGTACCCTAGTCTGTTGCCTGGCAGTAGAGCACTATTCAGTAACCACTAGTTATTATTTTTCTTTTTGCAACACTGTCACCACCAGTAGAGGAATTACTAAGTTGTTTTCATTTCTGGATGTTATTATAATTCTATATTGGATTATACTAATGGAACTTGGTTTTTGCAAAATACTTTCCAATGTTTTATTGAATTAGGCTGACTTGTTAGGTCAGCCTAATGAAATACATATCACTGGATATATACATATATACGTATTTCATTGGTTAATGAAGAGCTCTAGTGTTTTCTTATTCCTGTGATAATGAATAATAGATATAAGCTCAGCAAGAAGGATATTCCAATATCAGTAAAGTATTTAGACTATGGCGGGGCGCGGTGGCTCACGCCTATAATCCTAGCACTCTGGGATGCCGAGGTGGAAGGAGGTGGGAGGATTACTCAAGCTCAGGAGTTCAAAACCAATCTGAGCATGAGTGAAACCCCATTTCTACTATAAATAGAAAGAGGGAGAGGGCTGGGCGCGATGGCTCACACCTGTAATCCTAGCACTCTGGGAGGCCAAGGTGGGAGGATTGCTCAAGGTCAGGAGTTCGAGACCAGCCTAAGCAAGAGGGAGACCTCTCTCTACTATAAATAGAAAGAAATTAATTGGCCAACTAAAATATTTAGAAAAAAATTAGCCAGGCATGATGCCGCATGCCTGTAGTCCCAGCTACTCGGGAGGCTGAGGCAGAAGGATTGCTTGAGCCCAGGAGTTTGAGGTTGCTGTGAACTAGACTGATGCCATAGCCCTCTAGCCCAGGGAACAGAGTGAGACTCTGTCTTAAAAGAAAAAAAAAATAATTTAGACTGTGAAGAGAAGAAAGATCAAATGTACACTGGATAAACTATATTTTTTGAAAGTGATATAAAGGCAGATCCCTCTATTTTTTAGTACATGACAACATGGGAAAGGAGCTGAACTGGATTCAGAGGAAATTGAGTTTATTGAGAATTAGCTATACCTGTGTTTATAGCTTTATATGTCATGTTAATGAGTTTGCTATAGCTCTGGGCTACTAAAGAAGAATAAGTCAAACAGCCTAACACCCTGTGTTTGAGAATAACATTTAACCCTTCTAGACCAAATGTTTCATACTGACAAATTACGAAGTAAAGCCACAAATAGAAACTGTCTCTACATTTAAAGGAACTATACTAAAAGTTGTTTAAGGAAAAGAATGGTCATGTACTGATATTTTCCATTGTGCATGCATATGCATACATAGCTATCATCATTGGTATACTATCTTTGTACCAGATAGTTAAAATATAAAATAGCTATTGCTTCTTAAAAATAGAACAATTACGTTACTTGAGGGTTTTTTTTGTTGTTGTTTCATAGACTCTTGGTAGAGAAAATCTTTGCTCAGTATCTTGTCCCTCACAACCTGGAAACAGAAGAAAGAATGAAATGCCTGTATTATTTATATGCTAGTTTGGATCCAAATGCTGTAAAGTAAGTTACTCTTCAGATGTCTGATGTTTTTCCTGAAGATTTCATAAAGTTACTTTATTTTATTTAATTGCTGAAGGGATGGTTGCTGCTTCTGTTTGAATTAAGACCCTCAGGTGGGCCAGGTGCGGTGGCTCACGCCTATAATTCTAGCACTCTGGGAGGCCAAACTGGGAGGATTGCTTGAGCTCAGGAGTTCGAGACCAGCCTGAGCGAGAGTGAGACCCATCTCTGCTAAAAATAAAAAGAAATTAGCTAAACAACTTAAAATATATAGAAAAATTAGCCATACATGGTGGCATATGCCTGTAGTCCCAGCTACTTGGGAAGCTGAGGCAGGAGAATCGCCTGAGCCCAGGATTTTGAGGTTGCTGTGAGCTAGGCTGGCACCATGGCACTTGACCGTGCAACAGAGTATCTCCAAAAAAAAAAAAAGAAACCTCAGGTAAGTAAAAGAAAAATACTATAATTTAAATTCAGGTCAGTTAACAGCAAAAATATGCATAGGCATATTTAGCAACTAGGTCAGTAATACAGTTTCAGGGAGTTGAAAAAATCAGCATGTCAAAATATCTGTGATGGGTGTGTAAATTAAACTAGTGGGGCTTTATCCTGCCAGACTAAGTACTGTTTCTTTGTCATGAGAACATATTAAATCACCTCTACGTAGGATGACCATGTGATTTAATTGTCCAACTGGGATATTTTTGAGACTGAAAAGTGCCACTATTAATAATTTAGCTGGATAACTGGCATAAACAAACCACCAAGGCCAACCAGGATGCATAGTCACTCTACTTTAATAGGCTTTTTAAAAAGTAAATGTTACAATGTATACACATATCATAGCATATTGTTATGCCATAAACACACACAATTTTTGCTCGTCAATTAAAAACATAAAGTAAATGAGTCCTGTAACTAAGAATTCTGAATTTGTTGAGTTCAGATTTTAGCTGTGTTACATATATATAAAAATAATTTTCATGTAATTTCAAATTTACAGAATAGTTGCAGGAATAGTACAAAGCATTATGATATCCACTTTACGTGGATTTATCATTTTTTAACTATGTGCCATCATTGTGCCTTCTGTCTTTTTATATAGATTTTCTTCTGAAACAGTTTAGGGTAATTTACAGACACATAGATCCCTTTAACCCAAGAATACTTAACAGTGTTGATTCATTAAGAACAAGGATATTCAGGCCAGGCGGGGTGGCTCACGCCTGTAATCCTAGCACTCTGGGAGGCCGAGGCGGGCGGATTGCTCAAGGTCAGGAGTTCAAAACCAGCCTGAGCGAGACCCCGTCTCTACCATAAAAATAGAAAGAAATTAATTGGCCAACTAATATATATAATATAAAAATCAGCTGGGCATGGTGGCTCGTGCCTGTAGTCCCAGCTACTCGGGAGGCTGAGGCAGGAGGATCGCTTGAGCCCAGGAGTCTGAGGTTGCTGTGAGCGAGGCTGACGCCACGCTAGCCTGGGCAAGAAAGCGAGACTCTGTCTCAAAAAAAAAAAAAAGAACAAGGATATTCTCTTAAATAACCAAAGTATCTTGATTAAAATCAGGAAATTTAATAATGAAACAATATTTTTGTCTAATCCCCCATGTATTTACATCTTCCCAATTGTTCATATAATATTCATTATAGGTATTTTTTTCCTCATTCTAGAATTACACATTACATGCTTAGTTGTTATATGTCTATTTTCTTAATTTGGAACTATTCCTTAATCTATCTTTGTCATTTATGACTGATTTTTTTGGAGAAGTATTGTATAGGCCAATTATTTTGCAGAATGTGGCCTCAATTTGACTTCTCCAGTGTTTCCTAATTATTAAATTATACATTTTAAGCAGAAATTTCACCAAAGTAATATTATATCCCTGATGCATTGTATCAGGATGCATTAACTATCATTTTTTAAAGCCTTACAAGTGTTTACTAATGCTAACTCCAGGTAGTAAACTCTTGGCTTAAGGTTTCAATATTTGTTTATATTTCAAAATATCTGACAAATAGTACTCAGAGTAATTTCTCAGAGGTGCTCTGGGTACCTAATTAGTATGGACGGGATTTGTGAGAGAAGAAAATCTGTGTTTGTGGAAAGAGAAGAGTCTAGAATAATCACAATCAATTTAAATTTGGCATTTGCTCCTCACTCATGCGCCGGGCTCCAAGCATATAAGTGTTTTTCAGTTTCCTATATGTACCATGTACTTTGATGACATTTGATCTTTCCTTGTACCAGAACTTTCTAGCTATCTCTGTTTAGAACAGCTTTCAATCCCTTCATTTCCTGGCAGATTCCTATTAATCCTGCTAAACTTCTCAAATATCTTTTCTCATAAGAAGCCTTATATTTACCATTTATATTAAACTATCTTAAGTCCTAATAAATAAATTTCTTGGTGCTTAAAATTTTAGGCAGATGTATAATAGCAAAATGGTGTATATGGACCATACAGTTAGAAAAATTATAAAGTTGAATAATTTGCAATATTATATAATTTTTTATATTCATAACTTTACAGAGCTCTCAATGAAATGTGGAAGTGTCAGAACATGCTTCGGAGTCATGTACGCGAACTATTGGATTTGCACAAGCAGGCAACAGTAGGTTCATGATTTGTTTAAATTCAGTTTATTATAGTCATTGTTCAGATTTTCTGTAGTTCTATGTAATGAAGCAAGGATAAAGTGTCTCAGGTATTTTATGTTTCAGATGTCAGTTAAACATAATTTCTGTGATTGGACAAGCCAAATTTCCATTTAAGTGAATATAACAAACTCCTTATTTTCCAGCATGAGTAAAGAAATGGTATTTTATAGTTTATCAAGTTTTTAGACACTAAGAGTTTATACATAGTTTAACAACTTTCAAATAATTAGAATTAAATTTCAAGATAAAATTATATGAAAAGTTATATTTCTTTTCACACTATAAATTATTCTTGTTCCTTAAATGTAGAGTCAATAATGGGTTCCTATATGCCAATGTCAAATTTTCTCCCACATTTCAAAAAAGCCAAAGTTTCTTGGAATGTGGGAGTAAAAACTTGAATTCCCTTAATATACCTTTTTTTTTTTTTTTTTTTTTTGAGATGGGCTCTTGCTGTGTTACCCAGGCTGACGTTGAACTCCTGGGCTTAACTGATTCTCCTGCCTCAAGTCCTAATATACTTTTAGGTGTATTCACTAGAATATTTGCTCTTAACCAAGGGGCCATATGCAGAGTCTTCAAGAGCCCATGCATACTAGAGCAGAGGATAACAAACTTTTTTTATAAATGATAAGATAGTAAAAATTTAGGTGTTGCCAGCCATACAATCTCTGATCAGGTACTCAACTTTGCCTTTGCAAAAGCAGTCATAAGCAATACATAAACAAATAGACATGACTTTGTTCCAGCAAAACTTTATTAACAAAAACAGATTGCCCATAGGACAATAGTTTACCAACTTATGATCCAAATTACTCAAATTTAATATAAATTAAAACTAATAATAAAGTGTTATGTTATTGTGAGAGAGGAAAAGGAAGTACTTTTTAGAGAAGAGGTTATTCTGAAGGTATTTAAGTAATGGGCCACAAAATAACTAATAGAATTCTATTCCAAAAGAAAAATTTTCTAAATATTTTTAGTTAATTTTCTGTGGCATGTGGTTTCACAGTAATTTCGATGTGATAATTTTTTATGTTAATTGTTTTCTTCATCTTTTCAATCTTCTGGCAAAATAACTTTCATATGAAAGTTATATGTACTCTTAAGTTTTTAATACCTTCCTGCTAACATCACCTTTCCTTCTATTTGTCTTAACTTAATAGTTATTGCTACTCCACAGTTCTTTGCTATCAACTTAGTGTGTATACATGGTAAGACATTTTCCACTAGGTAGATTGTAAAGAATTTTTCAAACTTTATGAAAGATTTACGATAATGAGTATTGATTTTTGTTACAGAAATTTGTTAGCATATATGACTGGTTGTTCTTTTGTTCTTGTTTTAAATTTCAGTCAGAGGCTAACTGCTCTGCCATGTTTGGAAAACTGATGACCATAGCAAGTGAGTATGTTCATTCGCTCAGTAAATATAAACATCAAAACAAACAGTTTACCAAATGGGCCTATTGATTGAATGCTAAGTAAAAGAAAATAATCCTTATCTTAATTTTATTTCTGCTGATTGTCTTTTACTAGCTCGTAATCTTTTTAAGACACTTACACTTTTAGTTTAGTAGTTTTTTTCTTCTATAATATTGATTCTGTTTTAATTTTAAACAGAGAATTTGCCTGACCCTGGGAAGGCACAAGATTTTGTGAAGAAATTTAACCAGGTTCTTGGTGATGATGAGAAACTTCGGTCTCAGTTGGAATTATTAATCAGCCCCACGTGTTCCTGCAAACAGGCAGACGTTTGTGTGGTTAGTAAATTATACTTTACGTGTAATTCTTGCTTTACTTACAGAAATTTTATATTTCATTAAAGCCTATATACATACAGTGTTCTGTATGAATTTAATAATATGAGCTGTGAATTACTTAGGAATATATCTGTGGTTGACTTAGTTCCTTTACTTGCCAGTCACTCTCCAGCCACATCCCAGGAAACACTTAGAGAATGAAGCCAGAAAGATTGGTTTTAGGAATTGAGCGAGATAAAGTACTTTGTATTTAGTAGACATTTGTTGAGTAAATGATGAATATTTCTAAGTGCTTGTGTGCACGCATTGTGTTCTCCTGTGTATTAGCATATAAATAACCCTTGTCAGTAAATTAGCAATAGTAAAGTTGCCATGTATGTGATTTCATTTATAGATAAGATAAATTCCTATTTAGACTTTTGTCTTCATTCCATTCCTAGACTCATTTTCTAGAATACCACCATCACTGAAGATTTATTTATTTATTTATTTTTTTGAGACAGAGTCTCGCTTTGTTGCCCAGGCTAGAGTGAGTGCTGTGGCGTCAGCCTAGCTCACAGCAACCTCAAACTCCTGGCTCAAGCAATCCTCCTGCCTCAGCCTCCCAAGTAGCTAGGACTACAGGCATTCGCCACCATGCCTGGCTAATTTTTTGTATATATATTAGTTGGCCAATTAATTTCTTTTCATTTATAGTAGAGATGGGGTCTCGCTCTTGCTCAGGCTGGTTTCGAACTCCTGACCTCGAGCAATCTGCCCACCTCGGCCTCCCAGAGAGCTAGGATTACAGGCGTGAGCCACTACGCCCGGCCGACAGACCATATTTTTACAAAGGTGGTCCCATAAGATTATAATTGCAAGAACCTAAAACCTGAGAGGTATGATGTAAAATAATATTAAGAAAAAAATAAATAATAATAATAAAAAAATTATAATTGAGCTGAAAACTTCCTATCACCTAGTGACATCTTGATGATCCTGAGCCTATGTAGGTCTTGCTAACGTGTGTGTCTCTCGTTTTTTCTTTTTCTTATTAGTCCATGGAAATGCAAGTGTCTTAGTTTTTAACAAAAAAGTTTAAAAATGTAGATAGAAAAATGGTATTAGAATAAAATATAAAGAAAGAAAATATTTTTGTATAGCTCTACAATGTGTGTATTGAGCTGTTATTAAAAAAGAGTCAGAAACTTTAAAAGGTTTTTTAAAGTTTATAAACTAAAAATGTTACTGTAAGCTAGAAAAAAAATTAATATTTTGTGTACCCTTAAGTGTACAGTGTTTATAATGTATACAGTAGTGTACAGGAATGTTCCAGGCCATCACATTCACTCACCACTTACTGACTCACCCAGAGCAACTTCCAATCCTGTAATCTTTGTTCATAAGAACTATCCTATGTAGGTATACCATTTTTTATCTTTAATACCATGTTTTTATTGTACCTTTAAAAAAATTTTTTTTTTAGGAGACAGGATCTCACTCTGTTATCTAGGCTGGAGTGAAATGATGCAATCACAGCTCACAGCAACCTCAAACTCCTAGGCTCAAGCACTTCTCCTGCCTCAACCTCCTGAATAGCTGGAGCTACAGTTGTTTGAGGCTACACCCAGCTAATTTTTCTATTTTTTTTGTACAGATGGTATCTCGAACTCCTGGCCTCAGGCAGTCCTCTCACCTCGACCTCCCACACTGCTGGGATTACAGGTGTGAGCCACTGCAACCCACCAAACCTCCTTTTCCATGTTTAGATAATGTGTAGAAACATAAATACTTACATTGTATTACCATTGTCTACAGTATTCAGTAAGTAACATACAGGTTTATAGCCTAGGAACAACAGGCTGTATTATACAACCTCAGGCATCCTCAAACTACGGCCTGCAGGCCACATGCTGCCCACCGAGGACATTTATCCGGCCCGCTTTTGCCACCGCTGCCTGTCCTGCTTAGCAGCCGACTCATCCCGGGCCCACAGTGCACATGTGTGGAATGTGCGCCGCACTCTCGAACAGCCCTCCAACAGTCTGAGGGACAGTGAACTGGCCCCCTGTTTAAAAAGTTTGAGGACCCCTGAAGGTGTATTGTAGACTGTACCATCTAGGTTTGTGGAAGTATGCTCTGTGATGTTTTCACCACAACAAAATCACCTAATGATACATTTCTCAAAATGTATCCCTGTTGTTAAGTGACACATAACTGTGTGTGTGTGTTTGTGTGTGTGTGTGTGTTTTCTAATATAGATCCCTGTACTGCCCTATTGGTTTTAAACAAGTGGTAGTTCTTACACATATGCGCAACTACTATGCTTGGGACCAGGCTTACCGAGATGAATAAGAAAAAGTGTGTTTTGTGTGTTTGTTTGTCACCCAGGCTTGAATGCAGAGGTGTGATGATAGCTCACTGTAACCATGACCTCCTGGGCTCAAACAATCCTCTCACCTTCTAGGACTATAGGCACATGCCACCATGCCTAACTAATTATTTTTTTTATATTTTGCAGAGACAAGGATCTGGCTACATTGCCCAGGCTAGTCTTAAAGTACTGGCCTCAAGTGATCCTCCCACCTCAGCCTCCCAAAGTGCTGGGATTACAGGCATGAGCCACTGCACCTGGCCTATTTCAGTTATTTATGTCTGACTTTGTTCTAGAAAGGATTAGTTAATATTTTTTAAATATTTGATGAGGGATAAAGACTATAATAGATGTATATGCAAAGCAGTCTGGGAGTGTGGAACAGGGATGTTTTATTCAGTCTAGGGATCTGAAAAGACCAGTTATTAGGAGGATATGGGTAGGGAAGTTAATTTAGGGAAGAGAGCAATGGGCTTATCTGTTGGGACTAGGATTATGGATGTACCAAGTGCCCAGAGTACCTCAACCTTTGCGTTTCTGAAGTAAGTGACTTGCCAAAAACACTTAAAGATTTCAGTTACTTCTTTGGCATTTAGGATTCTAGTTCCAAAGTGCTGTGTCCTGCAGAGAATCTCCTAATACAATTAGGTCATACAATGAAATAGCTATAAAATACCTTAGATCATCATTTGGTTTAATCAGTTTGTTTGACCGATAAGGATATTGAATATTTATTCATTTGTTTTATTTTGTTTACCATGTCCTTGACTATGAAGACATTGAATTTTAAGGAGGGGAAATTTCTCATCCAGTGTTTCATAGCAAGCTATAGTAGCTGAGCTACAGGTAGAACTTATATCTCATAGATTCATGATAGGTTTCTTTTTATACATTACATTTTTTCTGTAAGAATCAGTACAAACCAAGTACTGCTGAAGAAATATGCACCTGGAGAAAGAATAATCAAGTGGTACTTTGGGTTTAACAGAAAACAGAAATTGAGTATGAATTTGGAAAAAAAAAATGGCAGTAACATGAATCCCTACTATTTATCTGACCAGAAATATCCAAGAGTTTCCAAACCCCAAACATATGTGCAAAACAGATGTTTGTCACCAAAATATCTCGGAATGAATGCAACAGCCACAAAGTGAAGCCAATCAGTGCTCCTGAGTTTAGGAACCAGGAAGGTAGAGATGAAGACTGCACTTGAATTGGAAAAAGCCTGGGTCTTGATACCTTCTTTCCTAGCTCTTAATAGCATTGTATGACTTGAGTACATTATTTAACTTATTTGTATATTCTAATACGTAAAGTTGGACTTAAAATAGTCTTCATACACTCAGGAAAACAACCACTGTTAGAAAGAATTGTTGCTATTTTCCAGAGTATCTGTATCATTTAACTCCCCATGGGCTACTGGATATTAGTTACATATTTCCTCTAATATCCCCATTCCTTTTATCCTGATAATTTCATTTCTACATAGAAGAAAAGACTAAAGATAAAATATGCAGATGTAAATTTTAGTTTCTCTTGTTCTGTGTAGCTTTTATTTCATCTTTGAGAGTTCCTTCTTCATCCCCTAGTGTATATTTACCACTACCTCGTTTTTTTCTAAAAAACAATCATGTCTCACTTCTCAGGAGGTAAATATTACTTGGTAAGAGAGTTAGTAGGCATGAGATCTAATATTTTCCTCCCCCTTTGTACAAGTTCCATTCTTGAAAAATTTTAGTTAGAATACTTTGAGCAAGGACTACTGTGGATTAATGTGTGTGCGTGTCTGTGATAATATAGTAAAAGAGGCTGAACAGAGGTATTGAAATATGTGATATAGATTTACTTTCCCTTTAGACTTCAAGTTTTGAGTTTCCACACTTTGGTTCTAGAGAAGTACCATGGATTTGCCATAGCTTCAGGTGTGGCTGCTATTTTATACTCCATTGCCTTCCTATGATGGTGACTCCCAAATGTTAAGATTTTCCAGGAAGCCTGTTTATCCAGCATTAATGAGAGAGTCCTAAGTTTGAATTTCAGCTATACTATTTACTACCAATGTGACTTTTAGTTAGTTGTTCAATATTTCCATGTCTCATATTCTTAATATATAAATATTACCAAGGTCATAGGATTTGTAAAAATTAAAGTAAAATGAAATATTAATATTATGGTCTAATTCAGGGACCCCTGTACAGCCCTGTAGGATTTAAATAAATGATAATTCTTATGGTCTTATACACACATTACAAACAGTAGGCATCCTTAAAATAGGTCTAAAGTGGAATCATGAATTTCCATGTTTTAACTAAGTTTCATAGTAATTCTTATATGAATGGTTCATGGACCATACTTTTTTTTTTTTTTTTTTTTTCCCCCCCCTCCCCCTCTCTATGGACCATACTTTTAAAGAAACCTTCTCTATGGAGTTATCTGGATATGCATTGTATCTTCAGTAGTCCAAATATCTCATTCCTTGATCAAGTTTACACTGTTAAAATTCACTGTGTAATTTAGTAAATTGTGTTATACATGGTCTCTCATGGAGTTTACAGATTAGGTGGCAGAAGTAGACAAATAGTAGAGAATACAGTGTGTTAAGTGTTCGGATATACTTGTGTGCTTTGATAACACGGAAGAACATCACTCATCCCAGGCATGGGTGGAAATACATCAGGGAATGGCTTATTCTAGAAGAAATAACTCCTGAGTTGAGTCTTAAAGGATGAGTAGAAATCAGACCACTATGTCAAGAATGACTGCTGTATTTCCCGCTCAGGTAACTGGGTATGTGAGGACAGCTTTAGGGATAAGGGAGCATAACCTCTTAGCAGTTATCTTCAGAAATCTGAGATGCAAGCATGCTTCTATGTATTAGCACAGTTATATCACCTGGAGGAGGTAGAGAAGATATCAAAAAAAGATGAGAGACTAAATTATGCCTTTTAGTAACAATCATAGAGTATTTTCTGGGTTTCTTTTTGTCTTTTTTTTATAATTCAATGACAGTGGCATTTCACTTTAATAGGAAAGTTAAACCTTTGGAAATTGTTTCTTGTGAGAAACTGGTATTATATTTTTATGTAGTTTACTGATTTCTGCTGCAAAAACATACTGATAATATTCAATTCCTTTAGTAATTATTTTGATTAGTTATGACAAAAAATGTATATCACAAGGATTACTGTGTACAAGAAAAAATACCTTTCATAAAATGATTTTGCTATTCCTTGAAAGTGCTTAGTGTATACTAAACAATGTATTAATTTATAAATACATATTACTAGTAGTAATATTCTGCAGTGATAGCATAGATTTGATCAGAAATTTTAAAAACATTGTCAGGGATACAGAAAAACTTTTTTTTTTAACTCTTTCTGCCAACTGTCATTTCCTAAAAGGATTGCGTATGGTTACTTCTGGTTGAAGCTTTCTCAACTGCTTTTCAGTTATAAAACTCCTTGTTGGTCTTAGATGTTTCTGTGTATTGGAAGTGTGTGGGTATTTCTTTTTTCTTAAATATGTAAAGAAAACAGTTTATATTTTGCTTATTACCTGCCACAAACTAATTTGGCTTGCTCCTTACCCTGGATATCACTTAATATTATCACATGTAAATTTAAAATAATTGCTATAAGAGATTACCTAAATAGCACCTACATAAAGTGTTATTATGAGGAATAACCTAAGTGTAATATTATTTGGGAATATAAAAATGTCAGGTTTTAAACACTATTTTATATTGTTTATATACATAGATGTGTTTTATATAGTTGTTAACTATGTTTAAATAATTGTGCATTCTTTTCCCCTTACCACTTTTTAATTTCTTCTATGTACTACCATATCTGTCTTTCCTAATGCCTAGTTTTTCTACTTATTAGTGACCTAGCAATTTTCTAACATTCATATTGGTTTTAGACAATCTCTGACTTATTTTTCTTAGGTTAAAGCAACTAAATTTTGTACTAGAGGGGAAAAAATTGCCTTTCAGGGATATTTAACAAAATAAGATTAATTTCAAAAGATATGCAGTATTTAAGTTTAGGTTTAAAATGTGAACCTGTGGCTTAGAGCAAAGTATATAAAGATTAAACACCAAGTAAAGTATTTTGTTTTCTCTAATGCTGGAATTTTGTTTGGTTAATTACAGTTTACTAAAATGAGGCATCTCCTAATGACTAAGAAATTTTCTTCAGAATCTGAGTCCTTTGGACTTATATATACTCCAGTAACAAATATAGATGATATTTATATGATCTTTTCCCCCTCCGTCCTCCTGAATATATATCACTAAAATATTTTTTATGAGAAAAGCTAATAAATAGAGTGAATATCATTTGTTATTGCTTTATAGTTTGGAAAGCATGTTTAATGTGCGTTATCTTCTCAGCTAAGACACATATTTACTCATCTTAAGTATTCCATTAAAAGGCTTGTTCTTGTTGTGTTTTATTTTGAGACAGAGTCTCACTCTGTTGCTTGGACTAAAGTGCAGTGGCATCATCACAGCTCACTGCAGCATCCAGTTCCTGGGCTCAGGAGATCCTTCTGCCTCAGCCTCCCAAGGAGCTGAGACTTAGAGATGCATGCCATCACACTTGCCTAATTTTTAAATTTTTTTTTCAAGACATGGGGTTTTGCTATGTTGCTCAGGCTGGCCTCAAGCAGCTCTCCCACCATGCTAGGATTACAGGCGTGAGCCGTAGTGCCCTACTATAAAAGCCTTGTTCTTAAAGTAGATTTCTTTACCTACTGCCCAGCACATTGGATATTTAACCTTATCTTTCAGGGAGTCCGTCTCTATAATTACTAAGTGTTCCTTTTTAGAAATGTCCAACAAGAATGTCTATCTTTGTAGGAACTATTTGATGTAATGCCATAGTCTTTGAACTTAAATTGAGTTACTTTCATTCATGGGGCTATCTAATAGTCTTGAATAATTCTATGTCTAATTTAGAAATAAAATTCTAGGGGAGTACAGGATTCTCGTTTATACCTCAGCTATGTTCTCCAGACTGAAAATGTTTACAAATATTTATATAGTTATGAATGTCTCATTTTTTCAAAAATGAAATTAATTGAAACAAAAACACAGTATTCTTTCGAATTATGAAATAGTAAAAACCAATAAAACATACTGATAAAAATGCAAATTGCTTTGTTTTTATTTTTTCCTAATAAAAATGTGGTTGCACCAAACAGTAATTTCATGGGAGAAATATGAGACGAGGCATACAGGCAGAGACCACGCCGTCCCCTCTCTGTTCTCCACTGTCCAGACTTTGCAGCAATTGCTCAATGCCTTTTTTTTTTTTTTTTTGCCTGCAATCATTTTTATTTTGAAAAACATGAAAGTAAATCATACTTATGGTAAAACTATTTTCTTTCTATAGAGAGAAATAGCCCGGAAACTTGCAAATCCTAAGCAGCCAACAAATCCTTTTCTAGAGATGGTCAAATTTCTGTTGGAAAGAATTGCACCTGTGCACATTGATTCAGAAGCCATAAGGTAAGATAGGAAATAAATTCTCTCAAAAATAGATTTTAATATGAAATAACAGTGTAGTAAATTCAAATTTGGGGCCCCTAAAGAGACCTAAAAACTTCCTCTGTATACCTCTTTGTAACGGCAGACTCATACATCATTCAGCTTGAAAGTCCTATTCACTTTTATGATCTTTGGCTTTAGTTAATGCTGTTCATTTTTGAAGCATCCTTGTGTTTATTTTTAGCTTATCTGAGCTCATTAAAGAAAACCTAGAACATAGAGATAGGTAGAAAGAAGAAAATTTTAAATCTATGTGGATATAAACCAACCTCTGAATTTTCTTAAAATATTTTAATGGCCACATAATATTCTGTAGTACATATTATAGTACTGTTCACTTGATGTCTGAGAACAGAATGGTATATTGTAGAAAAGAGGACAAGATTGTCATTAGATAAATCTGCTTTCAAAATGTAAGTCTACGTAGACTTTGGAAAAACTCCTAGTTTATCTGAGTTTTCATTTATTTTCTACTTCAATGTGGGTATAAAAATCTTATTTGATGATTATGAGAATTAGAGATAATATTTAAAAAGTAAGCAGCCTAAGGCCAGGCACTGGCTCATGCCTATAATCCTTGAGCATATGTCCAAGACCAACCTGAGCTACATAGCAAGTCTACAAAAAAAATTTTAAAAATTAGCCAGGCGTGGTGGTATGTGCCTGTAGTCCTAGCTTCACAGGAGGCTGAGGTGAATCATTTGAGTGTAGGAGTTCAGGGCTGCATTGAGCTATGATGGAACCACTGTAGTCCATCCAGCCTGGGTGACAGAGCAAGACCCTGTCCATCTTGAAAAAAATTTTCTGATGCTAAGTTAAGTGTGAGCAAGAAAGAAAAAGAGTAAGCAGCTTAGCATCATAATCATTAAATGACAGCAATTGATTGTTATTAGCTATTCCCATAATTTCAGACATTTCAGATGATTCTAATGACTTCCTGTTATAAATTTCAGTGGGTGATTTTCTCTTACAGTAGTCATTTTTGCAGTGGATATGTTACATATCTCTTTCTATGTTGGGTTACTAAGTAATTTTTGGTTCTTTTCCCAAACAGCCTAGAATCAGAATCAGTTCTAATGCCCAAACCACTGTTTCATGTTCTATAAATCATTGCTGTGGTTGTAGCAAATGCTGGTTGTATTAGTTTGCTAGGGCTACCATAACAAAATACCAAAAACTGGATGGCCTAAACAACAGAAATTAAATATTTTTCTTTTTTTTTTGAGACAATCTCACTCTGTTGCCTGGGCTACAGTGCCATGGTGTCAGCCTAGCTCACAGCAACCTCAAACTCCTGGGCTCAAGCAATCCTGCTTCAGCCTCCCAAGTAGCTGGGACTACAGGCATGGGCCACCATGCCCGGCTAGTTTTTTCTACATATTTTTAGTTGTCCAGCTAATTTCTTTCTGTTTTTAGTAGAGATGAAATCTCACTCAGGTCTCACTCTTACGCTGGTCTCAAACTCCTGAGTTCAAACAATCCGCCTGCCTTGGCCTCCCAGAGAGCTAGAATTACAGGCATGAGCCACCTTGCCCTACCCAGAAATTAATTTTTTATAGTTCTGGAGGCTGCAGTCTAAGATCAAGGTATATCAACAAGTTTGATTTTTTTTTTTTTTTCTGAAACCTCTCTCATTGACTTGCAATGAGAGAGACAGGCCTCTGTCACACTGAGAATCCAGAGAAGGCCTCTGTCAAACTGAGAATCCAGATATAAATCCATGCTTTTATAGTTAATTTTTTATAAAGGTGTTAAGAGCATACAATGTGGAAAAGACATTCTCTTCAATAAGTAGTGCTAGGAAAACTAGAAAAACACATGCAGAATAATGAAAGTAGACCCCTGTCATTCACCAGTATACAAAAATCAAGTCAGAATTGAATACTTTAAAAAGATTTCCTTATCCTCTAATTTTCTTACTTGCAAATGAGGAAACTAAGGATATAAAGTTTTAAGGGAATCATTGTTCTGTTCACAGCTGGGTATTGTCAAAAATCATAACTTAAACCTAGATGTATGTGTCATTTTCCATGCCATTGTCCTTTGCTCAGTACCATTTGATTTTAATGGAATAGATCGAGGATATGATACAGTAAAAGTAGGCACTCTTGCCTATGCATATTAACTTTGAAAGAGACGTGTAATAGCATTAGGAAATGAAGTCCCCCATGAAGCCTCACCGGGTTTCATTACTTAAGCAAATTATGAGCTAATTTTAGATCTCCACTGTGAAAATACCAAAAACTCAATTTTTTCAGTAGCATCATGAGTTGTTTGGGCTCAGAGAAAGCAATTTATGGCTAAGATTTCTAATAGAATAATTTTATGCAAATGTCAGTTTATAAATGTTAGTGAGAAATAAGTCATATCCTTCCATGTAATCAAATCTTCATTGAATGTTAAATTACAGATACAGGGTTTATTCATTTGACATATACTTACTACAATGATTTGTATAGTACATTGAGTAATTGGGGAAGATTACATAATCCAACTTTTGTGGGAAGGGTTTATTGTTAGCAAAGGCTCTTGAAATAATCCAGGATTTAGGATGCATAGTGGAAGATAGTAGGAATTATAGGGATGAGCCCAGTGAAGATTGCAAGGGAAGTATAGTGCAGGTAACCAGCCCTGTGTCCTAGGATACATTATTTAAGCTACTCTGAGCTTCCGTTTTCTCATCTTTAAAATGAGGGCAACAATAATTACTACTCACTAGACTTATTAAGAGACTTAAATAATATATTAGTATGTAAAACTCTTAGCATAATGCCTGATATATATTAAGTGCTGAATAAATGTTAGTAACAATTCCAGGAACAAAAACTAGCAGATACAAAAGAATAAAAGCAAAGGAGTCAAGAAATATTTTAAAAATTGCATGTACTTTAGCAGTAATATAGGATTTTGAAAGCAAGGATTGGGGATAATAGAAAATCATTCTAAATGTAACCTTTTATTTCCTAAGTTTTTTCCCACTGGCATATATATCCATAGAAATTAATGCATATATGCTACAGTTAGTTAATGTTCTATAGGTAGTTTGAAAATGAAGTAGTCATTGTGATAATGTTTGAAACCTAGGGGAGAGGGTAAAGCGGTTTTTTGGGTTTTTTTGTTTTTTGTTTTTGAGACAAAGTCTCACTTTGTTGCCTGGGCTAGAGTGCCGTGGCGTCAGCCTAGCTCACAGCAACCTGAGGTTCTTGGCCTCAATCGATCCTTCTGCCTCAGTCTCCGGAGTAGCTGGGACTACAGGCATGTGCCACCATGCCTGGCTAATTTTTTCTATATATTAGTTGGCCAATTAATTTCTTTCTATTTATAATAGAGACAGGGTCTTGCTATTGCTCTGGCTGGTTTCGAACTCCTGACCTTGAGCCATCCACCCGCCTCGAGGGTAAAGTTTTAAAAAGAAAAAGGTGAAGGACTGAATCCTCAGGGAAATTAGTAATTAAGGGGCAAGCAGAAGATAGGGAATTCATTTTTTTTTTTTTTTTTTTTTTTTTTTTGAGACAGAGTCTCGCTTTGTTGCCCAGGCTAGAGTGAGTGCCGTGGCGTCAGCCTAGCTCACAGCAACCTCAAACTCCTGGGCTCGAGTGATCCTTCTGCCTCAGCCTCCCGAGTAGCTGGGACTACAGGCATGCGCCACCATGCCCGGCTAATTTTTTATATATATATCAGTTGGCCAATTAATTTCTTTCTATTTATAGTAGAGACGGGGTCTCGCTCTTGCTCAGGCTGGTTTTGAACTCCTGACCTTGAGCAATCCGCCCGCCTCGGCCTCCCAAGAGCTAGGATTACAGGCGTGAGCCACAGCGCCCGGCCGGGAATTCATTATTTAAAACAATTTTTTTTGAGGGGCAAAGTAAAATTCAGAAAAAAATGATGTCACAGGAACTAAAGAGACTAAAAGCTGGAGGGATCAGATTAGGAAAAGGAAAATAAATCACAGTGGTCAGAACGGTTTCTGTGAAGTAGCAGGGGCAAATCCAGAGTACCATGGATTCAGAGAGACATCAGACAATGCTTCCTAACATCTACATTAGGGTACATAGAGAAAATGATAGGTAATATTTGAGCAGAGAAGACTGCTCAAGCCTGGTGTTTACTGGCCTCGTTCAGCAGGAACCCACTAGGTGTCCCAGTTCGCTACCCTGAGGTTTGAGATGATCAAAGATATAAATAACCTTGTCACACTTCCAAACTCTGTTTTAAGAGATAAGTTGAGATGTGCGGTGACCACCGTATACAGTTTAGCTATACAAAGTAAAGGAGAAGGCCGGGCATGGAGGCTGACACCTGTAATTCTAGCACTGTGAAAGGCTAGAAAGAAATTAGCCAGGCAACTAAAAATAGAAAAATTTAGCTGGATTTGGTTGTGCTCACCTGTAGTCCCAGCAATTTAGGAGGCTTAGGCAGGAGGATCGCTTGAGCCCAGGAGTTTGAGGTTGCTGGGAGCTAGACTGACGCCACGGCACTCTAGCCAGGGAGACAGAGTAAGGCTCTGTCTCAAAAAAAAAAAAGAGAGAGAGAAAGGACATGATGGAAAGTGAATAAGCATGAAGAAGAGTCTTTTGCGGTTATTTTTAACTAAAGAATTTTGAACATTATTGAAAAGAGATATCGAAGATGAGGGAAGGGGAATATGACTATGATGGAGCAACATTCCTAAAGAAGCAGAACAGGAAGAACAACGTACCTTATGACATGATGAAATAGTAGACACACATTAAAGGAGGGTAAAAGATAAAGTTTGGAAAATTAGAAGAGTTTTTACTCAAGGACTCCATTATTCTCCCTTATGCTAAAGATGAGATTGTCTGCTCAATGGAAGGATTTAGACCTGAGTTAGAAATGTGAGGATTTGTAACAGTTGTTGGACAGCATAGGAGAGAAAGGAACACAGACTTCCCAAGCAGTTTTGAAGAGGTAGATGGATTGGTGATGAACTTTGGCTTTATGATGCCCCTGTGAAGTATATGGAGGATATATTATTTAGTTAATGTATAAATGAGCAAAAATACTCTTATAACAGGTAGGACCACAATCCTGGTTTCAAGACTTAGGCCTTTTTTTAATGGCTTGTTGACTTATGGTGATGATTACCAACATAACAATGAAATCAGATTATTTCTGTCATGTTTTGTGCTGTATTTCCATTATAGATGATAAGACTTGGAAAATAATGGGTAGTCAATAAATACTTACTAAATAAGTATATACATGTAGTCAGATACATTTATAAATGTTTTCAAACACACTTATAATCTTGTTAAATTCATGCATTGTTTAATAGGAGTTTTTAATAAACTTAATTTGGAATATTTTTCTCTAATTGGAAACAGTTTTTGAAAATATATAATGTCAGAACTAAAAATTTCAGAAAACAAGATAGAGTAGACAAAAGATTTCTTAGGTGAGACGTAAAAGCACAAGCATTGAAAAAAATACTTTTTTTTCTCTCTGCAAGATACTGTTAGGAAAAAGAAATATCAAGCCACAGACTAAGAAAATACTTGAAAAGTATGTATTTGATGAGGAATGTATCAAGGATATGTAAAGGACTCTGACTACTCAATCAGACAAAGGACTCGATTTTAAAATGGTCAAAATATTTGAATAGGCACTTTACCAATAAGATACATACATGGTAAATAAGCATAAAAAAAGACAGTCAACACTGATCCTCATTAGGGAAATGCAAGTGGAAATTGTAATGAGAAATAGCACCACACACCCACTAGAATGGCTAAAATTAAAGAAACTGACTATCCCAAGTGTTGGTTAGGGGATATGGACTCACCAAACCAGGTCTTGGTGAGATGGAAAATAGTTCCTTGTAATAATAAATGTTCACATAATATCACCATCCAACCCAGGAATCCTAGTACTAGATATTTGCCTAAGAGGAAAGAAAACATTCACTGCCATAAAGACTTGTACTTATTTTAGCAGCTTTAGTCACAGTGTCTGTAAACTATAGAAGTACCCAGAAGTTTATCACGTGGTAATTGGATAAACAGGCTGTGGTATATTCATATAGTGGAATTTTTGTTTCTTTCCATTGCTGAATAGAAATAAACTCTGATTATGTGCAACAACATGGATAAGTCTTGAAACCATTATGTCATGTAGACAGTGTCAGGCAAAAAATATATGAAATTCTATAAAAGGCAAGACTATGGTGACAGAACCCAAATCATTGGTTGCCCAGGTGGGAAGAGGGAGAGGTTGAATGCAAAAGGGGGGTATAAGGCAATTTTCTGTGGATATGGGAATGTTATATATGTATGTATTTATAAAAATATATGTTGGTGAAGATGCAGAAAAATTGGCACCTTCATATATTGCTATTAATAGTAGGAATGTGAAATGGTAGAGCTGCTTTGGAAAACAGTTTGACAGTTCCTCAGAAAAGTTGAACATAGAGTTATCACATGACATAGTAGTTGCATTCCTAAGTATATGCTCAAGAGAAATGAAAATATTTTTTTGTGGTCATATAAAACCTAAGCATAAATGTTTATAAGAACATTATTCATAATAGCAAAAAAAATTAGAAACAACCTAAATATTCATCAACTATTGAATAGATTAATAAATTTTCTTATATCCATATACTGGAATATTATTTGTAAATAAAAAATGATAAGCTGATACATGCCATAACATGGATAAACCTCGAGAACATGCTAAGTGAAAGGCATCAGTCACAAAGACCACATATTTTATGATTTCATTAATATAGAATGTTCAGAATAGACAAATGTATACAGGCAGAAAATAGATTAGTGAATGCCTAGAGCTGGGAGGATTTGGGGGTAAATGGGGAGTGACTGCCAGTGAGTGAGGGGTTTGGTTTAGGACAGTGAGGGAGTGTGTTCAACAAGTAGCTCGTAATGGTTGTACATTCCTGGGAATATTCTAAAAACCACTGACTTGCACATTTTAAGTAGGTGAATTATATGGTATATAAATTATACTTAAAGCTGATGTTTACACACACACACCAAGTTGTTTTTGAAAGAAAAGTTACTGTATTTTCTGAAGATATTAATGAATTTTTAAATCTTGTGATATAGAAGGGGAAATAAAAGTGCTAAAACTAGTTTAAATTTCAACATCTGTATCCTATTTTTTTTTTCCTTTCTTTTTGTGAGAACAGAGTCTTGCTCTGTTGCCCCAGGCTAGAGTGCAGTGGCATCATCATAGCTCACTGCAACCTCAAATTCCTGGGCTCAAGCAATCCTCCTGCCCCATGTCACCACACCTGGCTGATTTTTTCTATTTTTCATAGAGACAGGATCTCGCTCTTGCTCAGGTTGATGTCAAATACCTGGCTTCAAATAATCTCCTGCCTTGTCCTTGCACAGTGCTAGGATTACAGGAGTGAACCACCATGTCTAGCCCCTGTGTATATTTTGTACTTAAATAATACCAAAGGAAAAAATTTAACCCAAATCTTAATTTGAATATTTGCCATTTACTACATTATTTGTTGTAATAATTTAATGTTCTCATAATAAGGTAGTACCTACTTCAGTTTACTGGTGTGTAAGTAGAATCTCAAAATAAAACACATCTTTTTTTTTAACTTATAATAGTACAGTGTTGCTGCATAGTCTGATTTTTATTGACCAAGTAATATTCGTTTTGTGGTGATAGTTTGAAAAACTAATTCCATGATTTGGGGCAATTAAATAATTTCTAACTGATGAATCTGATTATGAGTGATGAATCGCTTTTTTGCTATAAATCTCTAGAAATAAAATTATTGATCGAGTAAATTACCAGTGATTAATACATTTGTCCATGTATATATATATATGTACTATTTGTATTTTGTTTTGGGTGAATTGTCATTTGCCTATTCAGGAAACTGAAAATGATCCCTTTATATATGGAAATGAATATTAAATTGCTTATACTGGTCGGGCTCGGAGGTTCATGCCTATAATCCTAGCACTCTGGGAGGCCGAGGCGGGTGGATTGCTCAAGGTCAGGAGTTTGAAACCAGCCTGAGCAAGGGAGAGACCCCATCTCTACTATAAATAGAAAGAAATTAATTGGCCAACTAATATATATAGAAAAAATTAGCCGGGTATGGTGGTGCATGCCTATAGTCCCAGCTACTTGGGAGGCTGAGGCAGGATTGCTTGAGCCAAGGAGTTTGAGGTTGCTTTGAGCTAGGCTGACGCCACGGCACTCACTCTAGCCTGGGCAACAAAGCGAGACTCTGTCTCAAATAAATAAATAAATTGCTTATACTTACAAAATATATTACTAGTATGCTATATCATTTAGTTTTGTTATTTTTCAATAGAGGTTTTATTACACATTACATTTTTTAGGTGGTTAAACTAAAAAGGACACTCAGCTGTTAAATAGAAGACAGAGTTTTCACTTCTTTCCCCACAGAAACTTCTTTGAATGTGATCTTTTAATATTCTATATATATTCTGTCACAGTGCATTTAGAATACAGTTATTAATTTAGTATTGTTACTAATATACATTTTCTTCTTTTAATAGTGCACTAGTAAAATTGATGAATAAATCAATAGAGGGAACAGCAGATGATGAAGAGGAGGGTGTAAGTCCAGACACAGCTATTCGTTCAGGGCTTGAACTTCTTAAGGTATTTTTGAAACAGTTTTATTTCCATGTATTTCCATAGGGTTGTAATTGGCATTCCTTTCAGGATATGAAAAATCAGGCTTATTTCATTGGAAACTATTTGAAAGATTAAAGATTTGTGTTAGAGATCAGATTACATAAAATATTGTTTTTACATCATAATCATGTAAAATAATATTATTTAGCATTATAAAATATTTTTTGGTTTTGCTGTTCCATTCATTATTTGCTTGCCTGCTATTCTTATAACATTGTATGGTAAATAATCTAGTGTTAACTTTCAAAGAACCTCCATCTGGGGCAATAGGACTGCTCACTGTAATTACTGTGGCATGTTCAACAACTGTTGAAATTGTTCAACAACTGGTAATCATAATAGATGCCAAAGAATTCAGTGAATTGAGCAATTAGTAAGAGCTTTGTGGACAAACTATGACTTAATCAAGGGAGAACACAATGTCATCAAAGGGACTAGTTCTTGGCATATTTGAGAAATCCTTGGGAGATTGGCCTGCCTGGAGGAAAAGGTTGGTTCCAGATTGTGGAATGCCACTGGAGCAGAAAGGTACTGTCAGAGGCTTTTAACCTGGCTTTCAACCAGCTACAGCACTTCATGGGCTTTCAGTGGAGTAAAGAGGGGAAGATATTGAAGGCAAAGGGACATTGAGACCATTGCAACATAAGCTAAAGGATAGAGACAAACCACTGTAATGAACATTAAATAGAAAAGAGAGTGATGGGTCTTAAATGTCATTTCATTGAAAGAATAGAGAATATGCCCATGGATAAGATTTTAATTATATTTTCAAGTGGCCAAGGTGGCTCATGCCTGTAATCCTAGCACTCTGGGAGGCCAAGGTGGGAGGATCGCTCAAGGTCAGGAGTTCAAAAGCAGCCTGAGCAAGAGGAAGACCCCGTCTTTACTAAAAATAGAAAGAAATTAATTGGCCAACTAAAAATATATAGAAAAAATTAGCCAGGCATGGTGGTGCATGCCTGTAGTCCCAGCTACTTGGGAGGCTGAGGCAGGAGGATCACTTGAGCCCAGGAGTTTGAGGTTGCTTTGAGTTAGGTTGATGCCACGGCACTCTAGCCCAGGCAACAGAGTGAGACTCTGACTCAAAAAAAAAAAAAAAAAAGATTTTAATTATATTTTTAATAATTGAATTATTTTTAAGCAGTTTTACAGGTGAAGATAAATGTTTTTTAATAGGTTGCCTTTTATTATATTTTTCAAATGTAATTTTCCATTTTTCTGTAAATAAAATCACATAATTAAGCCGGGCGCGGTGGCTCACGCCTGTAATCCTAGCTCTCTGGGAGGCTGAGGCGGGCGGATTGCTCAAGGTCAGGAGTTCGAAACCAGCCTGAGCAAGAGTGAGACCCCGTCTCTACTATAAATAGAAAGAAATTAATTGGCCAACTAATATATATACAAAAAATTAGCCGGGCATGGTGGCGCATGCCTGTAGTCCCAGCTACTTGGGAGGCTGAGGCAGCAGGATTGCTTGAGCCAGGAGTTTGAGGTTGCTGTGAGCTAGGCTGACGCCATGGCACTCACTCTAGCCTGGGCAACAAAGCGAGACTCTGTCTCAAAAAAAAAAAAAAAAAAAAAATCACATAATTAAATATTATGACTCCAAACTTCTCTGCATTTTATGACCCATTAAATAAATGCTCATTGAATAAGTTAATGCTCTGTTCCCTGTTCTCCTTGCCTCTCTACTTTTAAGCCCTTATTCCTGAACTGAATAGTTTAAACTTTTAGAAGGTAAACTTTGTAGACATGTCATATATAACATGCTGAAAATTCCTTAAGGATAAGCTGGGTCTCCTGTTAATCAAATAAAAGAATAATTATATATTATAATCATAATTAAAACCATACAATGTCTTTATTGATAGTTATGATAAAAGGATTTTTTGATAATTTTCACTTAAAATGCTTTTCATAGATTTTCTTTTTGCCAGTCGATTTTGTTTACATTACACAAAGATTGAGTCATTAAGTATGGAGCTTTTATTTCAACTATATACATTCCTTTACCTAAATACAACATATTTTCAAACTGATAATTGTTATTAATATTGGAAATCACACTCTACAAAAGGAGCCATGTTTTTTGCATTCTGAGTAGCAAAATAGAGTAAGAGGTGAAGAAGAAAATAGGGCAGAGGCTGTGTATCAACTGTCTCAAGGAAGTAACTGGAAGCTACCACACAGTATTTCTGTTAATGAGTCATTAGCCATAACTAACTGCAAGGGAGACTAAGAGAATGTAATCTCTATTCTGTGTAGCTAGCATATGTACTCTGGAATTTTAAATTTTATTTATTGCAGAAAGTAATTCTCCTTTTTTAATGGATTAAAACCATTGTCCGTACTTCTAAAGCTATATCTATTCCTCCAGGTTCTGTCTTTCACACATCCTACCTCGTTCCACTCTGCAGAGACATATGAATCCTTGTTACAGTGCCTAAGAATGGAAGATGACAAAGTGGCAGAAGCTGCTATACAAATTTTTAGAAATACCGGCCACAAAATAGAAACAGACCTTCCCCAGATACGATCGTGAGTATATTCTCTCTTCGTAAACAATAAAAGTTTCTAAGTGTGGGAGCCATAGAATCATCATTTTCCTTTCATGTAGGAAGATAGGAGAAAGGAAAGACAACTTTTATTTAGAAGCTACTTTTCCGTATCCTCCTTTATTTTGTCTGTCCCTTGCCTCACATCCCTCCCACACCATTAGAATATAGGCAGAGTAATAAACTGAAGCTAATTGTTTATAAGAGTGATTTTAAGATATTAATAATCAAAAATTATCACAGAATTTCATGTTTTATTATATTTGTGATTAATATATCTTTCTAATCTGTGTATATTCATCTTTTTCTAACTGGATTATAAATTCAATAACTACCACCTAAGTAAGGCAGTCAAATAGCATGCTTAATAAAATATTTATTAGTTGCTTGGTTGTTGGCAGTGATACGTTTGTTACTTTGATCTCTTCCTCTAGATCAGCTTTCTTCTCGTAAGAATGAAGTACATTTTGGTATTTTCACTTTAGAATCTTGTTAGGGTCAAACTTGTGCTTAGAGTTTATACTTAAAATACACAGCAGACATCTTTTAGAGGAAGAATGCATCGCTCACAGCTATTTAATCAGGTGTTCAGGGTATATGCTAGTAGTTCATTGTATATCCAAATACATACTGGTTTTTCTTCACAAGATGATAATAGGACAAGTAGACTCCTAAAGTTTGTGTTAAATTTGTGAGCCAATAGTTCAATTTGTGAAATAATTCGATATTTCTTATACATTCTCTTCATTCTCAGTACTGTACTGGCTAATACAAAAGAATTACCACAGTCCCTGCCCTCAAGGAGTTTATAATCTAGAGATAATAAACTTTATACACAGTAGGATAAAGTTTCTGGTGAGTTTTTCAAGGTAGGAAAAACTATGCATTTTTTAAGTGATAGAGTTAGAAAAGGGAACTGCAAAATTACGAATACCTACTTAGAGGTAAATATAAAAAATAAGTCATGGGGCAAAAGGAAGCAGCAGAAAGATGGGTATAGGTGGAAGAGTTAACTTTGGATATAAGAAATAAAACCTCTTTTTGTTTAGACCAACCAGTAGGGAAGGAAGGAGATAATAACTGGAAAGCAGAAAAGTACAATAGTAAGCACCTCAGTAACAACCCTGATGGCAACTTTAGATGCTAGCACTCTAGGAAAAGATAGGTTAAAGTTGATTTTTCTATCATTTCATTTGGCTATGAAAAATTAATACCTTTAATAACAGTTTGATTAAAACTATGTCATATTTTGTTACTCATGATTGTTACAAGAAATGTTACTCTGGAAAGTGAGTTTGTGAAAGGAAGACTAAACAGGGGAGAGGAAAGACCGCTTTTACTTAGAAGCTCAGTTAAGAGCTTAATTAAGGAAGGCTAGTTGAGCATGGGAACCCCTATCTCCTAATCCCAAACCTCCATATAAAGAAACTTGAGGCAAAAATCACAAATGTCAAATCAAACATATACTTACTAGCATACATTCCATTTTTTGGTTGAGGTGCATGGCCTGAAGCCTGCAGTGTTCCTTTTGATATGTAGCCTTTCATTATCATAAGAGGGCCAGGTTCACCATTGCATTTGATACTACTGACTTTATAAAACAGGATCTTTTCTAATTGTATTAAGTATATGCCAAGTAGCTTTCCTTAAATTTTTATTTTGCCTTATAAATTTTCATCTGATTATGTAAATAGTTCTATGGTCATTGCAAAACACTGAAACTAGAAAAATCTTGAGGAAAAGTTTTACTGTTAACATTTTGATATGTATAATATTTATGAATGTTCATCTACTTGTTCATTCTGTATGTCTTGTTTCTTACAGGTTCATATAAACATGTTATTTTCTTTCTTTTTTTTTTTTTTGAGACAGAGTCTCACTTTGTTGCCCAGGCTAGAGTGAGTGCCATGACGTCAGCCTAGCTCACAGCAACCTCAAACTCCTGGGCTCAAGTGATCCTCCTGCATCAGCCTCCCAAGTAGCTGGGACTACAGGCATGCGCCACCATGCCCAGCTGATTTTTTCTATATATATTAGTTGGCCAAATAATTTATTTCTATTTATAGCAGAGACGGGGTCTCGCTCTTGCTCAGGCTGGTTTCGAACTCCTGACCTCGAGCAATCCACCTGCCACAGCCTCCCAAAGTGCTAGGATTTCAGGTGTGAGCCACCGAGCCAGGCCTAAACATGTTATTTTCTTCATTCTACCTAATGTTTTTCCATTTCATGGATCTTTAATGCTTTAAGACTATAATACATTTTTCCATATTTTATAGGAAGACACTTTTAGATTATATTTCAATATCAGTAGAGAGGTTAAATGTATGGATTTTGAAAGAAATGGTTATCTTCAAATTCCGACTCTACCATTTCCTTCCTTTGTCATCTTAGGAGGCTGAAATAACATCTTTTTGTTTTAGTTTTCTCATCTGTATAATGGCTGTTAAAATAGTCCACTTTGGATTGTTGTGAATATTAGGTGAATTAATCCAGGTAAAGAAATACACCTAGAATGATGCCTATCACATGTACTCAATAATTAGATATTTTTTTTACTAGGTATAAATATCTTTAGGTATTCTTATTACCATTCTATTAAGGAATCTCTGTCTTTGCATATTTTCTTTCACTGGTATTAATATTTCAGGTGTTTAATAAAACTTGGCCCTTTGCTATGCTTTTTCCATGGCTACTTTGAAATAACTGAAGGTGCTTATAAAAGGGAGCTACAAAATTAGGAATACCTACTTAGAGTGTAAATGTAAAAAGTAAGTCATGGGACGAGCTTTAGATTATAAATTAAGGGTAGCTTGTTTGTTCTTTTTCTATATTTGTGAGGTAGCTTTAAAATGAAAATTGTCTCCTGAAGTAACCTTTTTCTTGAGGCATTTTTTTTCTTGGTTCCTACTTGGGGACAGAGATGGAGCATTAAATCTTTCTATAGATCAGATAAATTTTAGGAGAGGCTTCTCTGCCAGCATACATCAAATAGGGGAAATGGGAGACAACCAAAAGAATACTTGTTGGTTTATGGACTTTGAAAGAAAAACTATATATTCTTTTTACAGGACCTTAATTCCCATTTTACATCAAAAAGCAAAGAGGGGTACTCCACACCAAGCAAAACAGGCTGTGCATTGCATACATGCCATATTCACAAATAAAGAAGTCCAGCTTGCACAGATTTTTGAGGTATATATAAGACATGGGATGCATTTGTATTGGTCTTTATTTTTTAAAGCTCTGTGGTTTGATGAAGATGGGAGCTAAAGTTTTTTAAAGCTATTTATAGGTAGTCCTACCCTAGAACAAAAATTCCTTGGGAGCAGAGATTCTGTCTATTTTATTCAGCAATGTATTTCCAGCCTTTTAGGTCAGATTATATATTCAAATGCTTCCTTTTTAAAGATGTTGTATGTCTGTGTTAGAACATTTTACTTAATTTTAGCCTTTTAGGTTCAGTTGTACTTTTTTGAGACAGAGTTTCACTCTGTTGCCAGGGCTAGAGTGCCATGGCGTCAGCCTAGCTCACAGCAATCTAAAACTCCTGGGCTCAAGCAATCCTCCTGCCTCAGCCTCTCGAGTAACTGGGACTACAGGCATGTGCCACCATGCCCGACTAATTTTTTATATATATTTTTTTAGTTGTCCAGCTAATTTCTTTCTATTTTTTTTTTTTTAGTAGAGATGGGGTCTCAACTATTCTTGAACTCCTGAGCTCAAACGATTCGGCCTCCCAGAGTGCTAGGATTATAGGCGTGAGCCACCACACCTGGCCTTCAGTTGTCCATTTATGCTTAGAAAGTGTTTAGTAGATGGCTTTTAACAACCCAGTTTAAAGTACCTAACATCCCTACCTGAAAGTTAACCCTGTGTCCCTTTCTTTACATACAATCTTTGGCCTGATTTTGTGTTAGAAAGGTATTCTTATTATCATAAATTGGAGATAGTATGAACAGAACCCAGTTAATTCTTATTTTTGTGGTTCAGAGTCATTTAAAATGTCTCACAGGATAAGAAATTCACTAATATAGCAAACCTTTTGTTGTAGATGGGTTGAAAATAATGCTGATTTGATGAATCAGAAGCATTCTTGTTTTTATTTCCTTTAATAGGCTTTACTTCTTTTTTCTTTTATCTTTTTGCTACATTCTGTCAATCATAAAATTTTAGTGGGTGGATTAAGAAGCAAGTGTCTAATGTGGTTGAAATTAGTTATCACTAAAACAGATTGGTTTGGGCATAATAAATTCAGGAGGACTCAGGAAAATTTACTGTTTCTGTAGAATGTCTGTATGTTTATGAAACAAATTGGTAATTTTGTCTGCTTTATTTTTACAGCCTCTCAGTAGGAGTCTGAATGCTGATGTACCAGAACAACTTATAACTCCATTAGTTTCATTGGGCCACATTTCTATGTTAGCACCAGATCAGTTTGCCTCCCCTATGAAATCTGTAGTAGCAAATTTTATTGTGAAAGATCTGCTAATGAATGATAGGGTAAGTTCCTTGTTTATTAAATTTAGAATTGTGAGATTAAGACTATTTACATGTTTGTTTATCACAGAAGCACTTCCATTTCTCTCTACAATAAATTCTCTTTTCCTTTTAAATTATTGTGTATTAGCCCTTTTTATTTATATATTAAATTTTCAAATGACTTCCTGATTTCAGTGTAGCTATTAATAGAACTTAACATTTAACAAGGAAAAAATGAGAAGATGAGATTGGAGAATCGTGAAGTAAAAGATACAAGTCAGATGCTATTATCCTGACCTTTGAAGTACAGTTTACAATTATCTGGAGTGCTAGAATTTTGTTTTATTAAACATTGTTAAGATGTAAGTGGGTTTGGTTTTTGACTAGTTTTTTGACTACATTGCACTTTTGACACTAGTTCATTGAAGTGTGTGTGTGTTCTGATTTATTACCTCTGAGTTTGAACCCAGGAATGTATATATTGAAAAGTCTCCCTGAGTGATTTCTGAAACACCTCTTGATCATGAATCACTACTTTACCAAATGTATCTAAATTAAGAGTAATTGAATAGACACAAACTATTCTTATTATGTATGACTTTCAATTAAGTGCTAACTTACCACAAATCCAACTTACCCAAACATCTCTAACCCACCCACATAGTCTAGTAGTCTTGAGCCCTCAATATCAGGAAATTAAAAAGAAAGACACCTGCTAGTTTACTTTCTACCCACATCCCCCCACCTTTGAATGCAATAGACCAGGAGGGAAGACTATGACCTAGGTCTCATTTCCTACCCCATACATCCATGCTGTTGTGTGCACTTCTTGATAGGGTGGCTGTCAACAAATGTGAAATTTAAGACACCTCTTAGATGATGACTTAATTGTTGATAAGATCATATTTTAAGATAGTCTTTTTTATTATAGTAAAATATATGTACTGTGAAATTTTCCCCTTTAACTGTACAATTCACTGACATTTTATATATGTATCTCCACATTGTTGCCTAGTCACCACCACCATCCACCTCCAGAACTTTATCACCCCAGACAGAAACTGTGTACTCTTTAAGCAATAACTCCCCATTCCCCCTTCCCTACCCCTCGTAACCTTTATTCTTTCTGGCTCTATGAATTTGCCTATTCTAGATAATCTCTTATAGAATATTTGTCATTTTGTGTCTGGCTTATTTCACTTAACATGTTTTCCAGGCTCATCCATGTTGTAGTATGTATTTAAACTTCTTTCCTTTTATGGCTGAATAATCTTCCTTGTATGTTAATATATTCCACATTTTGTTTATCTGTCCATCTGTTGATGGACATTTGAGTTATTTCCACTTGTTAGCTATTGTGAATAATGCTGATATGAACATTTGAGTCCCTGTTTTCTGATTGAGTATATACCTAAGAGTAAAATTGCTGGGTCACATGGTCATTCTATAATTTAACTTTTTGAGGAACTGCCAGACTGTTTCCACAGTGGCTGTACCATTTTACATTCCCACCAGCAAAGCATGAGTGTTCTAGTTAAGTCTTTTCTGGATTCTCTATTCTATTCCTACTATCAATATGTCTATTCTTATGCCTATACCAGCCATACTATCTTGATTACTATAGGCATAGTAAGTTTCAAAATTGGAAAGTATGAATCTTCCAACTTTGTTCTTTTCTAAGTTCCTGGCTCCTGACTTTCCTATAGGTTACTCAGAGCCTGTGTTGATTAGCATGAAAAACTTAATGAGCAAAAACTTAAAATTTTTTCTTTCTAAAAGCTAAATGTATTCAATTGTCTACAGTCTACAGGTGAAAAGAATGGAAAATTATGGTCTCCAGATGAAGAGGTTTCCCCTGAAGTACTGGCAAAGGTAAATTTGTGTAGGTCTTGAGAACCTTTATGTTGAAAAAGGGAACATTTGTAGGTATCCTTTTTTTTTTTTTTACCTAACAGTTAACAAGCATTTTTTTTTTTTTTTTTATTGAGACAGAGTCTCACTTTTGTTGCCCTGGCTAGAGTGAGTGCCGTGGCGTCAGTCTAGCTCACAGGGGTCTCGCTCAGGCTGGTTTAGAACTCCCGACCTCGAGCAATCCGCCCACCTCGGCCTCCCAGAGTGCTAGGATTACAGGCGTGAGCCACCGCACCCGGCCTAAACAAGCATTTTTTAATGAAGTGCTTTATTTCAAAATCCTTAGCAAAAAGTTGTTTGTTTCTCAGGGATATTGTAGTTGTTATTATTTATTATATACATAAACATCAGTGTTTTCTGCCTGTTAAAACAATCTCAGTGACGCTGTCTTACACAGAGATTGATTGTAGAATATTGGTGCTCAAAGCAACTCAAGCCTAACCTACTGCTATCTACAAACATATTAATATTAACTTGGCAAAGATAGATGGTTGTCACCAAATTGGTGACATTTGATAGATAAAAATTAAACCTCAATAAGATGATTTTTAAAGTGGGTTTGGGATTTAAAATAAGAGATAATATCTTCTTTGATAATAATATCTTCTGTTTCACTTTGTAGCTTCATTGTCTTCATATATTCTATCAATTCCTTTTTTCTAGGTTGTCAATAAATATATAGTGAATACTACTTAAATTTTTTGGCTAGTTTTTTCACATATACTGGTAACGGTTTTCTAAGTAGAGGTCTCCAACTCATGACTACAAATAATATGGAAACACCAATTTTTTTGGTCAGAATGTTAAGTGAGACAGAATCAAACTTGATGGTTTCTTCAAAGTAGTTTTTCGTTTCTACAAAAAATATGAAAGCCTATCTAAATTGTATTTAATCACTATAATCAATTATACAGTGTACATTTTTTAATAATCTAAAAATCTTAGACAAGTGTTTAAGTGTGAAAAGTCTGAGTTCTGCATCCAGACTTTGAGCAAATTATCACAGTAATATGTCTCAGTTGCCTTGCCTACCGGGGAAAAAGACTACCTCCCTCGTAGAGTTTTGTGGAATATTAAATAAGTTAATACATGTACAGCTCTAAGAAAAGTGCCTGGTACATATTAAACACAGAATACATAGTAGTTCTTATTATTACTGTTACTATCCAGTAGACTTGTTTAATAAAACATAACTGCTGCTGATGATAAATAATCTCACTAATTTAGTTAGTATAAATTGATCTTCCCTTTTGGAATTTCAAGTTGCTTTCTTTTTTAGCATGTTAATATTTTATAGGTACAAGCAATTAAACTTCTGGTAAGGTGGCTGTTGGGTATGAAAAACAACCAGTCTAAATCTGCCAATTCAACTCTTCGGTTATTATCAGCGATGTTGGTTAGTGAGGGTGACCTGACAGAGCAAAAGAGGATCAGGTGAGATTTCTCTTTATTTCCCATTTTCTGAGCTCAGAAATTTTGGTAGCTTTTACTTAGGAATTATTTGCCTGATTAATAGTAAATGTAATTTCACCATGTGCTCTGGAATTAAATTTTATATACTCAGGGTTCATCTTTGTACCAGTATATTATTCTTCACTCCTAAAGACTATGAATTTTTCTCCAGTAAATATTTAGTCATAATCACTGTAGTGTAATGTTAAAGTTAGTGTGAACATTTGGTTCAGTTCAACAGGTATTTTTTTTAATTTCTACTCTTTACAAAATACTATGAAAAGCATTGCAGCAAAAACAGATAAGAAAAGTCCCTGCCTCCAAAGAGTTTACCCTGCAGTGAAGTGATTAAATATATGGAGTGACTTGAGTGCTTTGAAAGGAATTAAAATTTCAGTTGTGGTTCAAAGAAGGGAGAGACAAAGCCTCTTTGTGGTTCTACAAATGCAAAAAGAAAACAAAATTGTTAACATTTCTACACATTTTCACTCTTCAAATCTATAAAATTGCCATCTTGCTTCTATTCCTTTTAAAATGGAAACAAAAGCTCAATTTTTCATAATCCTTGTTTCTTTCAAATCCTTGAAAGAAAGGGGCCAAGAGCACCAACAGAGATAACTAAAGAATTCTACTTGTGATACCCGTACATTGCTTTTTTTGAGACAGAGTCTCACTCTGTTGCCCTAGCTGGAGTTCACTGACACAATTTCTCACTGCAAACTGGAATGCCTGGGCTCAAGTAATCCTTTCCACCTCAGCTTCCCAAGTATCTAGGACTCTAGGTGTGTACCACCACATCTGGCAAGTGTTTTTGTTTTGTTTTGGTTTGGTTTGGTTTTTTTATGTTTTGTAGAGACGGGATCTCGCTGTGTTGTCCAGGCTGGTCTTGAACTCTTGGCCTCAATGATGCCTCCTGCCTTGGCCTCCTAAAGCGCTGGGATTACAGGCATGAGCCACTGTGCTCAGCCATATTCCTATTTTAAAATTTGTATTACAGCAGTGGTCCCCAACCTTTTTGGCACCCAGGGACCAGTTTTATGGAAGATGGAAGACAACTTTTCCACAGAACTGGGGAGACCTGAGGGCCCACAGTGTTAGAGGAAAGAGGTTTAATCATTCATTTATACATTCAGTATTTATTGAACATTATCAGATACTAAGTATTGATATGCTCTTTAATTTTTAAAATCATTATTATTAGAGATGAGGTCTCACTATGTTTCTGGCCTCAAACTCCTGGGCTCAAGCTATCCTCCCACTTCTGCCTTCCAAGAAGCCGGGACTACAGGCGAATACCATGACGCCTCACTGCTGCATTATTTAAAAATACAAAAATCCCCGCTTCCAAGGAATGTGTAGTCGTGCAGAGAAAGCATTGTTGCTTGGCTGTGTTGGAAGATCTAGGCTAGAGCGTAACTAGGAATGAAGGCAGATAAACTTGTTATCAGAAAATCACAACGATTTGAGCCTTTTACCGTACTGTGTTGAGTTCATGGACTTAAGGTAGTTTTCCCATTTTTATATATTACGTCATTTCATATATAAATTATCCTCTAAGGACCTTACATTCAAAAAGGGATCAAAGCATTTTTATGAATGGTAATGGTTATAGGAAATGTTTATTTCTTTTTTGTTTGTTTATAGTAAATCTGATATGTCTCGCTTGCGATTAGCTGCTGGTAGTGCCATAATGAAGCTTGCTCAGGAACCTTGTTACCATGAAATTATTACTCCAGAACAGTTTCAGCTCTGTGCACTTGTCATTAATGTAAGTAACAATCTCATTTTTATCGACTATTTGTCTTCAAAGTTAAATACATTTCATTTTTATGGATACAGATCCATTTACTGTGTGGATATATGCACAAAAGGGATTGTTATTATTACCTATTTAACTAAGTATTTCCCATATATTAAATTATTTCCCTGGCCGGGCGTGGTGGCTCATGCCTATAATCCTAGCACTTTGGGAGGCCGAGGCGGGCAGATTGCTTGAAGTCAGGAGTTTGAAACCAGCCCGAGCAAGACCCCGTCTCTACTAAAAACAGAAAGAAATTAATTGACCAACTAAAAATATATAGAAAAAATAGCCAGGCATGGTGGCCACGCATGCCTGTAGTCCCAGCTCTTTGGGAGACTGAGGTAGAAGGATTGCTTGAGCCCAGGAGTTTGAGGTTGCTGTGAGCTAGGCTGATGCCACAGCACTCTGGCCCGGGCAACAGAGTGAGACTCTGTCTCAAAAGAAAAAAAAAATTGTTCCCCCAATATAATTGTCATTTTTCTTGAATGAAGAAGACATAAAAATGCTTGAACTGCCTATTTTTGCTAACTGTTAGCCAATTTAAGTATTTTTGTTTTCGTGCTGGTGTAGGATGAATGTTACCAAGTAAGACAGATATTTGCTCAGAAGCTGCATAAGGCACTTGTGAAGTTACTACTCCCGTTGGAGTATATGGCGATCTTTGCCTTGTGTGCCAAAGATCCTGTGAAAGAGAGAAGAGCACATGCACGACAGTGTTTGCTAAAAAATATCAGTATACGCAGAGAATACATTAAACAGAATCCAATGGCTACTGGTAAGTAACTTTGAAAGTTTCTATTGAGGAAATATATCTTGTGAATGTATCAATTTGTGGGATTTTTTTTATATGTTTCTATTATAGTTTATAATAAAACTGGGAGTTTTATGGAATGCTGTCTTTGCAGTTGTGATATATTTAAAAACTGTTATCGTGGCCAGGCGCAGTGGCTCACGCCTGTAATCGTAGCACTCTGGGAGGCCGAGGCGGGTGGATCCCTCAAGGTCAGAAGTTCAAAACCAGCCTGAGCGAGATCCTGCCTCTACTAAAAATAGAAAGAAACTAATTGACCAACTAAAAATATATATACAAAAGATTAGCCGGGCATGGTGGCGCATGCCTGTAGTCCCAGCTACTCGGGAGGCTGAGGCAGTAGGTTCACTTGAGCCCAGGAGATGGAGGTTGCTGGGAGCTAGGCTGACGCCACGGCACTCACTCTAGCCTGAGCAATAAAGTGAGACTCTGTCTCAAAAAATTGAAAAATAAATAAAAATAAAGACTGAGATCCTAAGTCCTATTTATACTATATAAAACTGGTCTGAGTAGCTGCATTTTTCTTATGGGATCAGCAGTGTGCTTTCATTTGCACAAATTGCTCAGATATCAGGGTAAATAATTTTTTCCTAGGTTTGCCAGGGACCCAGTAGGTATATCCTTTGGCTTTAAATTCTTTCAAAATTGAAAAACAATTCAATATTTAGATACCATGTTGCCTCTAATTTAGAAATAACTGAGGGGAAAAAATGGAAATGTGAGTGGTTAGAACTCAGTCTCAGGAAGGATTTTATAAAAGCTGTTATTATTGTTGTTAATAATTATGTTTTCACTTTAGAGAAATTATTATCACTGTTGCCTGAGTATGTAGTTCCATACATGATTCACCTGCTAGCACATGATCCAGATTTTACAAGATCACAAGATGTTGATCAGCTTCGTGATATCAAAGAGTAAGTTATGCTTTTCAACAATTTGAAAAATTATTTTTACTTATTTAAGAAAGCTGAAATTTTTTGCTGTTATTTCCATTAGAATAAAAACCTTTTTATGCTTTTAGTCATTTATTATAAACTGCAAGTTTCAGCTTTCAAAATTGTTCCCATTCCAACAAGTTCTGTTTGGTTGTTTTGTTTGTTTACTGTTAGTTAGATGTCTTAAGTCTTTGATGTAGGTTAGTTTGGTTATTTTATGGGTTTTTTGTGTGTTTTTTTTTAAGATAAATTATTTTTAAACTTATTTTTTTTACAACTCCATCTATTTTGTGAATATTTTAGTTTTTATATTATATGATTTTTACTGTTTATATTAAGATGGGCTTCATTTACTTCAGTTTGATAATTTACAAAGGCATGTAATAAAAATATCTCTCCTTAAAAGCAAACTCAAAAGACAAATACCTTGAAAATATGGGCCCATACATGAAATTATTCTGTGGCAGAATTATAGTAATACAAAATTAGATTTGTTGCACTAGTCAGAGGTATTTTTCTCTAGTGGAAAGACAGGAAAATAAACAATCATAAAACACTTGATTAAGATGTATTATTTATATAAAAGAGAATTTTGTATATGATACAGGGTCAAAGAGTGATAGAGGCAAAGGGTTGTCTACAAATGACCTCTAAGAAGTTTTAAAGCAATATTTAATTTCTTTCCTTGTTGTTTTTGCTTTATACTGGTAAATTGGTACTTTCAGCTTATATTTAAAGTATTAAAAATTTTTATGTGGGTCATTAAGTTTTATTCCTTTACTTATTTGAGATTTCAATCCTCTGCCTCCTATAGCTTCACTCAATAAAATGGTATCCAAATCTAAACAGTTGGAAGACATGAAGAAGCCACATAGTTAGGTTTTAAAAGACATAGGTTCTAGTTCCAGCTATGTAAATAAAAACTTTATTTCTCTCTCTTTCCCCCCGCCCTTCTTCTTTTGAGCCAGAGTCTTGCTCTGTTGTCCAGGCTACAGTGTCATGGCGTCAGCCTAGCACATAGCAACCTCAAACTCCTGGGCTCAAATGATCCTCCTGCCTTAGCCTCCTGAGTAGCTGGGACTATAGGTACATGCCCTAATCCTGGCTAATTTTTTCTATTTTTAGTTGTCCAGCTACTTTCTTTCCATATTTAGCAGAGACGGGGTCTGTCTCTTGCTGAGGCTGGTGCCATGGCGTCCAGCCTAGCTCACAGCAACCTCAGACTCCTGATAAGTGATCTTCCCAGATTGCTAGGATTACAGGCATGTGCCACCACGCCTAGCCTATATGCCACGTTTTCTTAATCCATTCATCCATTGATGGGTACTTAGCTTGATTCCAGATCTTGGCTATTGTGAATAGTGCTGTAATAAACTTTGAAATGCAGATATCTCTTTGTACTGAATTCCCTTTGGAGATATATACCCAATAGTAAGATTGCTCGATTATATGGTGTATGATCCTTTTTTTTTTTTTTTTTCTTTGAGACAGAGTCTCGCTTTGTTGCCCAGGCTAGAGTGAGTGCCATGGCGTCAGCCTAGCTCCCAGCAACCTCAAACTCCTGGGCTCAAGCAATCCTCCTGCCTCAGCCTCCCGAGTAGCTGAGACTACAGGCATGCGCCACCATGCCCGGCTAGTTTATATATATATATATTAGTTGGCCAATTAACTTCCTTCTATTTAGAGTAGAGACGGGGGTCTTGCTCTTGCTCAGGCTGGTTTCAAACTCCAGACCTTGAGGGATCCACCCGCCTCGGCCTCCCAGAGTGCTAGGATTCAGGTGTGAGTCACCGGGCCCGGCCTGATCCTATTTTATATTATTCTATTTTTAGTTTTTTGAGGAATCTTCATACTGTTTTCTATAGTAAGCTTGAGCATGGTATCCGTGCTGATTGATGCACTGAGTAGCCACCAGGATCTGAGCTCCATCAGTGCCTCACCCTTTGTCCCCAGTTCATCCTAGGGGACATCGAGGTTCTGCCCACCGGGTAGTCTAAATGGTTTCCTTAGGACAGGACTGGAGTGTATTTCCCTTGAAGATTCTCAGAGCAGTGGGGAGATCAAATGTCTACCTGTGATCTCCTCTCTCACTTTGGAAATCATGGGTCTAGAGAAATTCTCTGTGAGTGGCATGATGACAGCTTGAGAGAGGGAGTGGCACAGTCTGAAATGGCCATTTCTCTACCAGTCATGGCTTCTCTCAGTTCTGAGGTGTTTCTGCTTCTCTCCCTACTTCCGGTGTATTCATGGTGTATTCTAGTTTTTTAATAGTTTGTAGTTGTATTTTTGTTGGGAGGGACGTCAGGGAAGCTTCTTATTCGGCTATCTTGCTGACAATACTCCCACTGTTGATTATCTTTAAACATTTTAAGTTAGCATGTAATTTCAAGTGCTAAATAATGTTTTTTAAAACATGATTATTTAACAATGGAAATTAATAACTTGTGTCAGAAGCAATTTTTTTAATTGTGGTAAAGTATATATAAAAATAACAAAATTTGTAGTCGTTACCATTTTTAAATATACAATTAAGCAAAGAAATATCCAAGTACTTGACACATTTTTTCATTGGGTTATTTTTGTTATTGAGTTGTAGGATTTCTTTTTTTTTTTTTTTTTTTTTAGCGTATTATGGGGGTACAAGTGTTAGGTTACGTATATTGCCCATGTTCCCCCCTCCCCCCGAGTTGTAGGATTTCTTTATATATTTGAGTATTAATCCCTTATCAGCTATATGTTTTAAATTCTTGAAAGTATCCTTTGATGCACAAAAGCTTTTAATGAAGCCAAGTTTCTCTTTGTTGTCCAGAGAGTACTTTTAAAAATCATGTTTAAGAAACCATATCTAGGCCGGGCGCGGTGGCTCACGCCTGTAATCCTAGCACTCTGGGAGGCCGAGGCGGGTGGATTGCTCGAGGTCAGGAGTTCGAAACCAGCCTGAGCAAGAGCAAGACCCCGTCTCTACTATAAAAAAAAAAATAGAAAGAAATTAATTGGCCAACTAATATATATATATATAAAATTAGCCGGGTGTGGTGGCGCATGCCTGTAGTCCCAGCTACTCGGGAGGCTGAGGCAGCAGGATCGCTTGAGCCCAGGAGTTTGAGGTTGCTGTGAGCTAGGCTGACGCCACGGCACTCACTCTAGCCTGTGCAACAAAGCGAGACTCTGTCTCAAAAAAAAAAAAAAAAAAAAAGAAACCATATCTAAATTAATAATGATTTTCTATTTTTATAGCTCTTAAATTAAGAACTTTGATCCATTTCAAGTTAATTTTTTGTGTATGGTATAAAGTAAAAGTTCAGATTAATTCTTTTGCCTGTTGATATTCAGTTTTTTCAGCACTATTTGTTGAAGAAATTGTTCTTTCCCCCAAAGGTTGATCTTGACACCTTTGTCATATATCAATTGGCCATATATTCAAAGTGTTTATTCCTGGGCTCTCAATTCTGTTCAATAATATGTCTGTTTTGGCCAGGCGTGGTGGCTCACACCTGTAATCCTAGCAGTCTGGGAGGCTGAGGCGGGAGAATCATTTGAGTTCAAGAGTTCAAGACCAGCTTGAGCAAGACCCGTCTCTACTAAAAAAATAGAAAGAAATTAGCTGGACAACTAAAAATATATATATAACAAATAAAATTAGCTGGGCATTGTGGTGCATGCCTGTAGTACCAGCTACTCAGGAGGCTGAGGCAGAAGGATCACTTGAGCCCAGGAGTTTGAGGTTGCTGTGAGCTAGGCTGACACTACAGCACTGTAGCCAGGCAACAGAGTGAGACTCTTGTCTCAAAGAAAAAAAAATTTTTTTTTTATAGAGACAAGATCTCACTGTGTTGCACAGCCTGGTCTCTAACTCGCCGGCTCAGGTGATTCTCCTGTCTCCCAAAGTGCTGGGATTACAGGCATGAGCCACCACTCCTGCTATTCTTCTTTTTCTAGATCCTTAAGATGTACAGTTAGGTAATTGATTCAGATTTTGTTTTTTTGTTTGTTTGTTTTTTTTTGTTTTGGTTTTTTTTTTTTTTTGAGACAGAGTCTCACTTGTTGCCCAGGCTAGAGTGAGTGCCGTAGCGTCAGCTTAGCTCACAGCAACCTCAAACTCCTGGGCTCAAGCGATCCTCCTGCCTCAGCCTCCCGAGTAGCTGGGACTACAGGCATGCGCCACCATGCCCGGCTAATTTTTTCTATATATATTAGTTGGCCAATTAATTTCTTTCTATTTATAGTAGAGACGAGGTCTCGCTCTTGCTCAGGCTGGTTTCGAACTCCTGACCTTGAGCAATCCGCCCGTCTCGGCCTCCCAGAGAGCTAGGATTACAGGCGTGAGCCACCGCGCCCGGCTGAGATTTTGTTTTTTAACATACATTTACAGCTCTAAATTTCCTTCTTAATACTACTGTTGTATCCATACACTTTTGTATGTTATATTTTCATTTGTCTCAAGATATATAAATTCCCTTGTGATTTCTTGTTTGGGCCATTGGTTAAGAGTATGTGGCTTAATTTCCATCTATTTGTGAGTTTTCCAGGTTTCTTTTCTTATTGATTTCTAGTTCCATTACATTGTGGTCAGAAAAAATACTTTGTATAATTTTAGTCATTTAAAATTTACTATTTGTTTTGTGACCTAACATGTGGTCTGTCCTAGAGAATGTTCCATATATACTTGAGAAAAATGTATATGTCCGTGTATGTCTGATACGTCTAATTGGTTTTAATGTTATTCAGGTTCTCTGTTTTCTTACTGATCTTCTACCTGATATTTCTATATGTTATTGAAAATAGGGTATTGAAGGCTCTGGCTATTATAAAACAATTTCCCTCTTAAATTCTGTCAATTTTTGTTTCATAGATTTTGGGATCTGTTGTAGTTTGTATACGTTTATTATGGTCATATCTTCTTGCTGGATTGACTTTTTGTCAATGTCATCGTTTGTGGTCTCTTGCAATCTTTTTTTGACTTTAAATCTATTTTATCTAATAATAAAATAGCCATCCACCTTTCTTTTGGTTACTGTTTTCATCAAGTATCTCTTTCCATCCTTTTATACTTAAAGTAATTACTGAGGAAGGAGGAGTTAGTTTTGCTGAATAGGTGTTTGTTTTCTGCATGTCTAATTTGTTTTTATTTTTGAGACAGGGTCTCATTCTATTGCTGAGACTAGAAGGCAATGGTGCCATCATAGCTGACAGCAACCTCAAAGTCCTGGTCTCAAATGATCCTCCTGCTTCAGCCTCCTGAGTAGCTGGGATTATAAGAACACACTACTATTCCTAGCTAATTTTTCTATTTTTTGTGGAAATAGGGTCTCATTATGTTGCTGAGGCTAGTCTTGAACTCCTGGCCCCAAGCAGTCCTCTCACCTTGACCTCCAAAGTATTAGGATTACAGGCATGAGCCTCTGCATCCAGTCTTATTTGTTTTTTGTTTCCAAATTCCTCCAGTATTGCCTCTTTTTTTTTTAGTTTGTTGTTGTTGTTGTTTATAGCAAACTTTTTAAATTGCCTTCTTCTTTTTAGTTTTTTCTTAGTGGTTACCTTTGAAATTACAATTAACATCTCAAACTTATAACAACCTAGTTTGAATAATAGCAACTTAGTTCCAATAGTATACGGACACTGTGCTCCAGTACATGTCTGTCCCTCTCCCTTTATATTGTTGTCCTCACAAATCACATGGTTACAAGTTGTGTTCCCATTTTCGTAGATTCATTATTTTATGAATTTCCTTTTAAATCATATGGACAAAATAAGGAATCACAAATCAAAATACAATAATACCAGCTCTTGTATTTACCTATGTTTTTACATTTACCAGTATTCTTTATTTCTTCTTTTTGGCTTCAGGTTACTATCTATTTCCTTTTCATTTCATCCTGATGGACTAACTCACTTTAGCATTTCTTGTGTGACAGGTATACTGATAATTAACTCCCTTTGATTTTGTTTATTTGGGGATGTCTTAACTTCATTTTGATTTGTTGTTGTTGAAACACTGTCTCACATTGTTGCCCAGGCTAGAGTGAGTGCTGTGGCGTCAGCTTAGCTCACAGCAACCTCAAACTCCTGGGCTCAAGCAATCCTCCTGCCTCAGCCTCCCAAGTAGCTGGGACTACAGGCATGCGCCACCATGCCCGGCTATTTTTTTCTATATATATTAGTTGGCCAATTAATTCCTTTCTATTTATACTAGAGACGGGGGTCTTGCTCTTGCTCAGGCTGGTTTCGAACTCCTGACCTTGAGCAATCCGCCTGCCTCAGCCCCCCAGAGAGCTCATTTTGATTTTTGAAGAATATGCAAGGATATAGAATTCTTGGTTGACTGATTGTTTTTCTGTCAGATCTTGAAATATTCATCCCACTGCCTCCTAGCCATCATGGTTTCTGATGCGAAGTCAGCTGTTAATGTTATTCAGGCTCTCCTGTACATGAACCTCTTACTTGTTGCCACTTTCAAGAATCTCTCTTTGTCTCTGTGTTTCAATAATTTAACTTTTAAAGTGCCTTAGTGTGGGTCTCTGAGTTTATTCTACTTGGAGTTCATTGAGCTTCTTGAATGTATAGATTCACATCTTTCATCAAATTTGGGAAGTTTGGGGCCATTATTTCTTTATTTTCCTGCCACTTTCTCTCCGTCAGGTAATTCTATGATGTGTATGTTGGTGTATCTGATGGTTTCCTACAGGTTCATCAGGTTCTATTCATTTTTCCTTTTTTTTTTTTTTCTGCTCAGACTTAATATTTTCACTTGCCTTATCTGCAGATGTGCTGAATCTGCTCAAATCTGCCATTGAACTCCTATAGTAAATTTTTTGTTTCGGCTATTACACTTTTCTGCCCCAGAATTTATTTGGTTCTCATTCATCATTTCTGGCTCTTTATCAACATTGTCTATTTGTTTATACATAATTCTCCTTTCCTTTGTCTCATTGAACATATATGTGACAGTTGTTTAATGTCTTTTACTAGTAATCACAAAATCTCAGCTTCCTTGGGGTTAGTTTCTATCCAAATCTTTTTCCCCCCTCTCATTTGCCTGATTCTTTGTGTGACTTGTAGTTTTTTTGTTGGGAACTGGACATTTTAAGAACTATAATGTGGTGACTCTAAAAATCTGGTTCTTCCCGCCTTCCTAGATTGCTTTTCTTTCTTGTGGGGTACAGTTTACCATTCTGACTTTTCCAAACTACTTTTTTTTTTTTTTTACAAAATCTATATTCCTTGTTTTGTATGGACCTTGAAGTTAGGGGTCTGTTGTCTGTGTGGTAATTTAGCCCTCTATCCCTCCATCAGGCACTACCCTGGTTGCTTTGCCCCGTGAAGTTCCAGAGTTATGAACAGTTGATTGTGATTCATTTTTTCCAGCTTAATATTTGTTTTGTTGTTATGACTGACCTCTGAAGATTTTTACTCTGCCATTTTTTTCTGACATCAGTAATAATGTATTTGAATGTGAAAATCAAATATACTCTTTAGTGTTTAATAATGACATTTCTTCTTGTATTAATATTCAGTAAGAAAAATTGAAGATAGATTCAGAGGAAAGTAATTATTCATAATCATAACTCCTAAAAGCATTTTATTGCTGGTCACAGTTTTTTAATATCTTTCCACACACTTTCCTATATCTGTTGTACATACCTTATCAATAAATATTTATGGACTACTTTCAGTGTCCCAGGTGCCTGTTAGGTTCTAAGACTATAAGGTTATAAAATATGAACATCAGGCTGGGCGCGCACTGCCTCACTCCTGTAATCCCAGCACTTAGGAAGGTGAGGCAAAAGGATCACTTGAGACCAGGAGTTCCATACCAGCCTGGACAACATGGCAAAACCCCATTTCTACATAAAAAAATTTTTAAAGTTAACCATGCATAGTGGCACATGCCTTAGTCCTAGCCACTCAAGACACTGAGGCTGGAGGACCTCTTGAGCCCAGGAGGTTGAGGTAGGTTGCAGTTGCAGTAAGCTGTGGTGATGCCACTGCACTGCCTAGGCTACAGAGTGAGACCCTGTGTCAAGGAAGGGGAAAAAAAGGACCCCAAGGAGGAATATTAAGGGGCCAAAGGAAAAACAGTATGATATTAAAGAAAGAAAATGTTTCAAATGTATTAAGGACAATTAAGTGGTCAAGAGCCAGCTGGCATTTATTGGCTTTTTACTATGGTGTCAAGTGTACTACAAATAGTATCTCACTTAATCCTCAGAACAGTTCCTGGAATAATTACTGTTTTTCCCATTTTACAAATTAAGATACCAGCAAGGGTAAAGTCACACAGCTGTCAGGGCGCGGTGGCTCACACCTGTAATCCTAGCACTCTGGGAGGCTGAAACGGGTGGATTGCTTGAGGTCAGGAGTTCAAAACCAGCCTGAGCAAGAGCGAGAGCCCGTCTCTACTATAAATAGAAAGAAATTAATTGGCCAACTTATATAGAAAAAATTAGCCGGGCATGGTGGCGCATGCCTGTAGTCCTAGCCACTCGGGAGTCTGAGGCAGGAGGATCGATTGAGCCCAGGAGATTGACGTTGTGAGCTAGGCTGACGCCATGGCACTCACTCTAGCCTGGGCAACAAAGTGAGACTGTCTCAAAAAATTAAAATTAAAAATTAAAAAAAGTCACAGCTGACAAGCACCCTTTTGTTTTCTTTCTCTCTTTTTTTAAATTAAACCCTTGACTTTAGCAATAAAACACTCACTGTAACCTTGGCTGCAGTAAGGCAATGCAAGTGATAGCCACATTGCCGAAGGATAAGGAATAGAGATAGGGTAGATAGATCTTTAAAGGAATTGGCAGGGGTAGCAATAGGAAGTCTCTGGAAAGAGCCTGAATATGGGATGTGGTTGTAGGGATAGTAATAAATTGAGGTGAAGTATTCAAGAGGAAGAATGGATGGAATCCTACAGCTAGGTAAAGGGAAGGGAGGGGAATGAAAATAATGGTCCAGGATTGATGTTAAGTTTAGGAAGTCTCATCTAATGACTTTTGTTTTGTGTGACGTAGGAGTGGGTCTTTGCTAGTGGGTGAGGGGTTAGAATCAGATATTACTAGAATAAAGACTGAAAACAGCTGCCGTGAGAAACTAGATAAAAATCCTGACTGGTGAGACGTAGAATAGGAGGTTAGCATCAGGTACAAAGATAAAAAGCTTAAATTTGGAGGCCGGTGGCTCACACCTGTAATCCTAGCTCTTTGGGAGGCCAAGGTGGGTGGATTGCTCAAGGTCAGGAGTTCAAAACCAGCCTGAGCAAGAGCAAGACCCCGTCTCTACTATAAATAGGAAAAAATTAATTGGCCAACTGATATATATATAAAAAATTAGCCGGGCATGGTGGCGCATGCCTGTAGTCCCAGCTACTTGGGAGGCTGAGACAATAGGATCGCTTGAGCCCAGGAGTTTGAGGTTGCTGTGAGCTAGGCTGACGCCACGGCACTCACTCTAGCCTGGACAACAAAGCGAGACTCTGTCTCAAAAAAAAAAAAAAGCTTAAATTTGTAATTATATCAAGCTTCTCAGCTACATGATTTTCCTCTAGCAGTAAACATTGGGGATGTATTAAATACCATGCTTCCCCAAAAATAAGACCTCCCCATAAAATAAGCCCTAGCAGGATCTCTAAGCATTTGTGCAATATAAGCCCCACCCCAAAAATAAGACCTAGTGACGGGCATGGCTATGCAGCGCATCTGCACAACCCATGCATTTCATCGTGGAGTGGTAAAGAAGACAAGCAGCCCTTCTCATCTGCCCCATCATGACAGCTACTATCCTAGAAGTGACTGGAAAGGTGCGGGCAGCTCCACCAACAAGGTTGGCTCCCCCTGTCAGGTCCCGGCCATCCTGTGCATGCTGCAAGCTGAGGCTTTGAGAGAAAAATAACACATCCCCTGAAAATAAGGCCTAGGGTATCTTCTTTTTTTTTTTTTTTTTTTTTGAGACAGTCTCACTCTGTTGCCCGAGCTAGGATGCCATGGCATCAACCTTGCTCACAGCAACCTCAGTCTCCTGGGCTCAAGCGATCCTACTGCCTCAGCCTCCTGAGTAGCTGGGACTATAGGCATGTGCCACCATGCCCAGCTAATTTTTTCTATATATTTTCAGTTCTCCAGCTGATTTTTCTATTTTTTTAGTAGAGATGGGGTCTTGCTCTTGCTCAGGCTGGTCTCGAACTCCTGAGCTCAAACGATCCACCCGCCTCGGCCTCCCAGATTGCTAGGATTACAGGCATAAGCCACCGCGCCCAGCCAAGGGGTATCTTCTTGAGGAAAAATAAATATAAGACCCTGTCTTATTTTCCGGGAAACACGGTAGCTCTCAAGAAACCAAAATCTTGGATTGTTGTTGAGTTTTTCAAAGCAAGGTTACCAGAAAGAAAATTGGTAAGAGAGTTAGTACTATTTTCTATAGAGTAGTTAAAATGTTGGCTCATGGAGTATAAACTAGAAAAAGAAAGGAGGAAAGGTGGAGGAGTAGAGGGCAAGGAAGATAAGGGTTGGAAAATTAGCAACACTGACACCCTGAAAGTTCTCATAAGGTCAAAGAACATGACTTCATATAGTGCAAGATTCTGAAGGAAAGCTAAAAGATAAGGAAGTATCCACAAAGTAGGATAATTTATTATTTCACAGGTGGACCAGTACTAAGGATTGGCAAGAACTAGGAATGTCTGAGTAGAGTGCCTTAAGCAAAGGTAAAATTTACCAGACATGAAGCCGTCAAGGAACTAGGAAGTAAAGTATTGGATAGGCTTCCCCAAAATGGCAGAACTTAAGAGTGGAGTTCAGGAAAATTGTAATCCAGAAGCTAAATGAGTGCAAGGAAGGAGCATAGGTAGATTTACAGATGACATTGAAAAAGAGAGGATAGTAGAAGCAGCCAAATGGCACAAGTTTCCTAGGAGTAATTTTATACAAAAGTGGAAGAATAACTGCAATCAGCATTGGGAAAGATAGGGGCTGAACCCACTCTCCAACCTTAAATATGTAACAGCTAATGCAACGAGCATCTATAACTTTAGGAGGGTGCAAGCAAATGTTCTTGTGATAAGGGAAGGCTTGGTTTCAGTTATGGCAAAAAGGTGATGAGCATTCATTAAAATTTGTTTTGTGTAGTAAGTATGTTCCAGAGAGCTCAGTGAAAAGACATGGGAAGGAGAGGAATTAGCTCTGTTGGGTAAGGCAGTAAGAAACACAGCATTATGGGAATCTGTAATATGCAGGATGTGCAAACATTAGTGATTATGTTTCTTGGACAGCTTTCAGGATACAAGTGAGAAAGAAACATGGCCCCAAAGATTCAACATACTACAGTTTCACAAAAATATGATCTTTATATCTGTATTATATATTTTTTGTAATACATACATGCATCGTTTTGTATCCTGTTTTAAAGATAATATATTGAACAACTTTCTAAGTACTAAAATTTATAGCATGCATCTCATTGTTAGATAGCACATAGTTTTAGTATATTTGCATAAAATTAATATTGACATCCTTATCATAGGTTATTATACTTTTTTCAAGTAAAGTCTTCATTATGTTGGAGCACATTTAAGTATTTTATATATTTATATTTAAAACCTTAGTTCAAGGTTATTAACAACTTTTCAAAGAAAATGAGTCTAGTACTGACATGCAACAAGAATGCATCCTCACGTTATCCCCTAAAACTGAGAATAATTCTAACCCTATAGTTCTGTGTAAAGAGAACAAATGAATCTTCAAATTAATAGAAATTCAATAGAATTCTGAGCCCAAAAGAATTAGTCAAGTGTTTTTAGTGTTTACATAAGCAAATAGAATTCCTCAAACTTGTAGAATTCATGGGCCCAATATTGTTGTCTTTGTCCAGCACATAGTTGCTCAGGTAATGTTTATTGTATTTACTTTGTATTTTTTTGTTAAAAGTATAAAATCAGACCTGCTTTTAACCCTATTTCCATCTTTTTATCTCTGTACCTTAGGTCACTTACCCTCTAAGAAACTTTTAGAAAGGTTCTTTATCTGTAAAATGGGGATGATTTTTCATATTCTTATAGAGTTAATGAGATTAAATGAGAGTAATGTAAAGTACTTAGCTTCATGCCTAATAGTAAGCATTCCTTAAATATTAGCTACTTATTATTGTATATATATTTGTTATTATTCATTATCCTCCTTTATTTGGTTTGTCCAGGATTCCAACAGCCATTTAGTATCTAAGTAGAGTTAACAACTCTTTGCCAACGTTAATAAATACTATTGAAACTGCCACATATCTGGCTGGGCTCACGGTGGCTCACTCCTCTAATCCTTGCACTCTAGGAGGCTGAGGCAGGAGGATCGCTCGAGCCCAGGAGTTTGAGGTTGCTGTGAGCTAGGCTGACACCACAGCACTCTAGCTTGGGCAACAGAGTGAGACTCTGTCTCAAAAAAAGAAAAAGAAACTACCAAATATCATGTAAACTGTTAAGCTAAATACCTAATGCCTTAAATGTCTCTTAAAACTTTCATATGAGATATTGGCAAAAAGTATACACAGAATATCATCAAATAATTTCTCCTTGTTGCTGCAGTAAAGCAGTAGCCCTGGGACTGCCTGAGAATCATACTGGGGATTTATTAAAAATTGGCACCACCCATAGATTTATTGATTTAAGTTCCCCAAGTAATTCTAATGTTCAGCCTGATTTGGGATTCACTTTTACTTAGAAATTCAAGCTATCACTTCAGACACTTAATGTGTTAAATGAGTATGCTGTGACAAGTGGAAAACCACAAAAATGATTTGAGATGTGACTGATTAGCTGAATCGCTGGTTATCATACACATCAGCCTCATGATGCAGACAGATTTGTATCTCACTCAGCAGAACTCCATACCAATCGTAGACCCTCTGCATAGCTTACAAATAGTCAAAATGCCAAGACTTTGCTATATGTTGGTTTGCTCAGTATTGCCAAGTGTTAAGACATGTCACATCTAAATTTTTGGAATCCTATAGGATGAGTCTTTAGTACTTCATGAAACTGCCAGAATTTCTCATGTTAAGCTATATTTTCACTTTTAATATATTTTGAAATTAAGTTTCCATTTGAATTAAATATTAACAGGATAATATGTTTCTGTTAGTAGTTAGGGTTGTCTTTAATATGTTTACCATTTAGGTGCCTGTGGTTCATGCTTGAAGTTTTAATGACAAAGAATGAAAACAACAGCCATGCCTTTATGAAGAAGATGGCAGAGAATATCAAATTAACCAGGGACGCCCAGTCTCCAGATGAATCCAAGACAAACGAAGTAAGATGAGTGTTAGACCAGTGGGTGTTAAAACCATGTTCTCATGACCATTATGTAAGAATTTAAATTGCAGAATGCTTACAAAATGTATTTATAGTCAGTTCTTAATTATATTTCATTACAAGGTAATTTCATGTTCACAATCTTCAGTACTCTCAAAAAGACATTAAAACTTCTGCAGAGTAGGAGCATATAAGAATAAAGTATACATCGGTGATGTCTTAGGAACATTTTTAGGTTTTTATGGGGGTTTTGTTGTTGTTGTTGTTGTTTGAGTCAGAGGTTCACTGTGTTGCCCAGGCTAGAGTGCCGTGGCATCAACCTAGCTCACAGCAACCTCAAACTCCTGTGCTCAAGCGATCCTTCTGCCTGAGCCTCCTGAGTAGCTGGGACTACAGGCACACACCACCATGCTCAGCTAATTTTTTTTCTATATATTTTTAGTTGGCCAATTAATTTCTTTCTATTTTTAGTAGAGACGGGGTCTTGCTCTTGCTCAGGCTGGTTTCGAACTCCTGACCTTGAGGGATCCTCTCACCTCGGCCTCCCAGAGTGCTAGGATTACAGGCATGAGCCACCACGCCCAGCCTGTCTTAGGAACTTTTAATAAGAGTTAGTTTAAAAAAAACACAGGGTTTCACTATGTCACCCCTGGTAGAGTGCAGTGGCATCATCATAGCTCACAGCAACCTCAAACTCCTGGGGTCAGGCAATCCTCATGCCTCAGCCTCCCAGGTAGCTGGTACTACACGCAGGCACCACATGCTTGGCCAAGAGTTAGAAAGAAATTCTTTTTGTGTGCTTTCTTTGGTTTGTTTGTTTATTTGTAATGCATACTTAGCGTTCATGTTCAAGTAGAGGGATTTTTGTGGGGTTTTTTGTTTTTTACCAAGGGGCTACATAAACAGTATTGAACAGAAATATGAAATATTTAAGGAATAAGTAACCACATGTCCTGCTTCTATTCAACTCTAATTTCTATATTTGCTGGGATTGTTGTAATTGTGATTATTTTGCAATACTGAAAGCTACATATCTTTTTTCCCCCTAGAAACTTTATACAGTATGTGATGTGGCTCTGTGTGTTATAAATAGTAAAAGTGCTATGTGCAATGCAGATTCACCAAAGGACCCAGTCCTCCCATTGAAGTTTTTTACACAACCTGAAAAGGTAATTTTCTTTCACTCACTTTTCTACCACAATAAAGTGATTTAAATTTAACTTACTGTCAACCCTAGTGGCAAATATTGGATTGTCTTGACTGTAGAGTAAAAAAATAGCAGCCTGAGCATCATTCCCTCTAAAATAGAATGTCAGTGAAGCTTGTTGTTGCTCCTGGGAATTTCTAGTATGAAGAGGAGTTTTCAGATTTTTAAAATTATTTTAATCTTGTTTTATTAAAACAATGTTAGTATTTTTATAAAAATAAAAAATTTTAAATATCTGGTACAATATAAACATAAATATGACTATATATGAAATGTTAAGGTTAATCAATTTGGTCTTGGCAATTGATAGTCTAGAATTCTAATCAACTACTTCTAACTTGAATGACAAATTAACTCCTATAAGCCTCAATTTCTTCATCTCTATAATGCAGGTGTTAATAATACATATGAACAATTACCAATATCTAGATTTATATGAAGAGTTTATCACATTAGAAGCATTCAGTAAATGGTATTATTAATAGCACATTGTACATTTATTCTGCTACCAGCGAATTAAGTTTTCCATGTAAGTAAATTTTCCAGACAACCCAAACTCTATAAGGTTTTCCAGCTAATTTGGATTTTCTAAAACTTTATTTTTATTTCTGAGGGGTATTTTTTGTTTGTTTGTTTGAGATGGGGTCTTGTTATATCACCCAGGCTAATCTTGAATTCCTAGCCTCAAGTGATCCTACCATCTCAGCCTCATGAGTAGCTGGAATTACAGGCATGACCCACTGCACCTGGCTAAAATTTAAAAAAATATCTTTTATTTCTTTTAGGTGGTATTTTGAAGTTTAACTTTCCTGTGATTTATTCAAAAAACAGAATCCCAAATATTTTTAATTGGAGAAAAATACACCATTTCAAACTTTTTTACACATTTTCAAACTGATAGATATGCCTCAGTAACAACCCTCTTTGAGTATCCTGCAAAAGAACATTCTATGAAATGGAGCTTCCTAATTTGAATGCCATACTTTGCTAAAATTTAGTCAGGTTTTCATTATTGATTTAGTGTTCAACATTTACTATGCCTGGCTTTTGATAGTAATAATAAGAATTGCAATACTATTTGCCTTCTGATTGAATCTACTGATCTTCGTGAATATTCCTAAGTGAGTTCTGGAATTTAAATTTATCCTGTTGTTGACCCAGGGCCATCTTGACAGAAATGGTACCCAGATAGAATCTCCATAACTGCAATGATATCATAATCAGGAATTAAGTTGCAATTTGTCACTACACCTACGTGGTCTCACAAATAGTATTTTTTTCATTGTTTTTTCTTCTGTTATCTGCAATGTCTAGTGTTTTAGTCTTAATAACAACCTAAGTTTTTCTATATTCAATATGTAACTTTCCACATTTTTTTTTCTAATGTGTTGCTTTTAATCTGTTACTAATTCAAATACGTGACACTGGGCTCGTTTAGATAGTGAGCCTAGTGAGCAAGCAGTGTATCTTCATGAATGAAGTGCATGGACTTTGGTGCCCAGACCTTGTAACATTTACTTTATCTGCATAAACGCCTCTGTACGTAATGAATGATTCAGCTGTGCCTAGCACCGATGGCAAAAGTGCGATTTCCTCACTGGCATACTTAAGCCCTTTGTTCTTTCCCATGATACTAGTGTGAAGGTAAATTCAATGAAAGAAAATGTATTTTTAATAATACTACTTAAAAGTTAATTTCTTGATTGTAGTAGATACTTTTGCTTCAGTGACACATCATTGTAGTTTATTTGTTTCAATTTTCAGAATGTTTAACAGGGAGAAGCATCAAAGGATCAAACTAAGTTTTATAATTGTTTGCATTTGGTTTAATTCATTTATTAACTGGTTAATATCGCTGCTATCAATGAACATTAATGTTGATTTAATTATATTTTGATGGTATATTACCTTTGTGATTTGGACTGTCAGTCTACTTATGGTTCTAAGAATCAAAATATTTTTAATTAAAGTGACAGATATTTTCAATGAGGATAATTTTCTTAAGCTCTAGTGTGGAGTTCCTTCGGAGAATATTAAGTGTGTCTAGTATGTACATAAGTATCATATTGGATACTTGGAGACCCCAAAAGTTTTATGATAAAGTGGAGAAGGTGAAGATAATTTAATGAATAAACTGGAACCTGTTTGCACTGAACAATATGAAAAACTAAGAGTATGCTTTATTTAAAATGTGATTTAGGAAATTTACCTCTGACATTTGCTTAAGTCTTATGTGCCATTGATTTAATTTAAAGCTAGATATATGATATGGCTCATTTAGATGTGTTTTGATTATTTGATGAGTTAGTATATATTGTTAACACCAGTGTAATTATTATTACAAGGCGCAAAGCCTGAAAAGTCTTATTGATGTATCCTTTTTTTTTTTTAAATAGGACTTTTGTAATGACAAAAGTTATATTTCAGAAGAGACAAGAGTACTTCTGTTAACAGGAAAGGTATTATGTTCTTGATAATTAGAGATCTTTATTTCATATATATATATAATATATATATATAACTTCTGCTATTCCTATAAAATACCTTTTAAATGTCCCCTAGAATTTACAGTTCCTGATTCTTAGGGATCATGTGTAAATTTGTAACATCTAAAACAGCTGCATTCTCAGACTTTTTTCTGTCATGTCTTCTGAATCGCTACTGTGCTTTCTCATCAGTAATGATAAGCTTCAAATTATTTACAATCTACAAAGCAGACTTTTCTGAGAAATTGTGTAATAAACTTAGATGTTCAAGATAAAGAACAATAATAATTTTAAGGTACTAATGAGCTACACAATTTTATATTCTGTAAAAGTAATGTGATGGCACCTAAAACAAAACGAAATTTGATTTTGGTAAACAGTTACTAAAGTATTGCTATATATATTCAATAGTTTTTTATAAGATTTTATTATATACTTCACTGTATTTTAGGGATACTCTTTATTTTGATTGAATAATAAGGGATAATATTGTCTAGTTATTAAGAGATTAATAAAGGATTAATCCCTTAATAATAAGGGATAATATTATCTAGTTATTAAGTAGAGTTAATGCTTATGACTTTTAATTGTATTAAAATAACCAAACATAATTTTACAGAATTATCATCTCTAATAAATTTAAGGTTGACTTTCCAAGGTAACAAAAATTCTTTGGCTTAGGTTGAATAATATCTCTCATATGTGTCTAAATTTACATGTATTCCATTCAGTAAGTTATAAATAATGTGTGTGTGTGTGTGTGATTTTTAGCCAAAGCCTGCTGGAGTACTAGGTGCAGTCAACAAGCCTTTATCAGCAACGGGAAGGAAACCCTATGTTAGAAGCACTGGCACTGAGACTGGAAGCAATGTTAATATAAATTCAGAGCTGAACCCTGCAACCGGAAATCGATCAAGGCAATTTTTTCTCCAATTGTTTTTGTTCCTAGCACTCACTACTTGGTTTATCTTTTAATACAGTCTGTGTTTTGGTACAAAATAACACTGATAAATTTTTTATATTTTTAATGATGAAAATCAAGAGTGGACTATACATTTTGAAACCACATAGCATTCTAAGTGTGTAGAAAATTTAACAGAGAAAACATAAGAATTTGTAATATATTATAACTAATTTATGTGGAAATGTTTATTTTTATATATATAAGAAAATTCAGGAGCCATGCACGGTGGCTTACACCTGTAATCCCAGCTACTCAAGAATCTTAGGTGGGAGGATTGCTTGAGCCCACGAGTTCAAGATCAACCTGAACAACATAGCAAGACCCACCCCATCTCAAAACAAAACAAGAAAATTCAACATTTAGGAAAACTGTGAAAATATAACTCTTTTAAATAAATTGAATTGCTTTTTAATTTTTAACTCAGATTAGTATGATTAAAATATCATTCTAACATTTTCCACTTATAAAAATGTTCTGTTTATATCAGTATATCAACCGATTACTGCATTAGCCACTGTGTAAGAATTTCCACTTGATCCTACTCTTTTTCTTCTATTATATAAACATAATTTTTTATAGATACATAATTATACATATTTATGGGGTACATGTGACATTTTGATATATGCATACAATGTACAGTTATCAAATCAGGGTGATTGGGTATCCATCACTTCAAACTTTTATCATTTCTGACCCTACTCTTATCAACACCAAATATTGAAGCTTTTAAAGATTTTATTCTTACACAAGAAATCTTAAGAATATGGCTGGGCACGGTGGCTCACACCTGTAATCCTAGCACTCTGGGAGGCCGAGGCGGGCGGATTGTTCGAGGTCAGGAGTTCGAAACCAGCCTGAGCAAGAGCGAGACCCCGTCCCTACTAAAAATAGAAAGAAATTAATTGGCCAACTAATATATATAGAAAAAATTAGCCGGGCATGGTGGCGCATGCCTGTAGTCCCAGCTACTTGGGAGGCTGGGGCAGGAGGGTCCCTTGAGCCCAGGAGTTTGAGGTTGGTGTGAGCTAGGCTGACACCATGGCACTCACTCTAGCCTGGGTAACAAAGGGATACTCTGTCTCAGAAAAAAAAATAAAGAGATGATGGAGGTCAAATACCTCTCAAGTGGCCTCTTCTCCTTATAACCCCCTCCCTTCCAGTGCATTATGGAAATAACTGTACTGTGGTCTCTAGTTTTATTTTTGTTTTGGGGTTTTCTATTAATACTCCCATGAGATAAAGCTTAGAATAGTTTTATTATTGTGTGTCTTGAAAATCCTTTTGTGAGATAGTTTTAGGCAGTCATTTCTGTCTTATGTTTTTATGGTTAAATGGAAATCAGTAACATGATATATAATAAAGCAATAGTCCATAACCGTAGGAGATCTGAATCTTGCTATTGTTGATTCACTTGGTGAGGTTTCTAAACCAGCCTAACCCTTTCCTTACTGGTGTAGTAAGAGAGTGAACTTCTATTCGTGTAGTGAAATAAGAAGCCTTGGTTTATTTTTCTTCAACAGGGAACAGAGTTCAGAGGCAGCAGAAACTGGAGGTAGTGAAAATGAAGAGAACCCTGTGAGAATTATTTCTGTCACACCTGTAAAGAATATTGATCCTGTAAAGAATAAGGTAAATTTAAAATTTTAACAAGTGGATTTTTTCCCATAATTAGAAGCTTACTAACATTTTATAGCAGGGGCAAGAAAAACACAGCCAGCAGGTTAATGTCCGTAGTGCATTTTATACATGTGTCTCTCTCTACCACTCCCTGCAGTGCTTACTCTGCCTCACTCTCCAAAAATGATTCTGCTTATATGCACACACTTTGTTTCACAAGAATTTTTGTGATCACCCATAATGGTATCCTTCTCCCACACTACCCATCCCAACACTTTGAAAGGATAAGAATTAAGAGTTTTTGAGATCTTTTCAAGTTTGTTGCTTCTTGTCAGAGGTCAGCACTCTGTTTTGTTTTTACTGTATTTTTTTATGACTTAGCCATTTAAAGTGTGTTTGAGTTTTTATTTTAACAGCTGCATTCCTCATTGTTGATCTTTACATTATGGCACCCAATTTTCTTTAACAGTTTTTTTGGCACACATGATGGGTGGGAGCGTCAAGCAGACCTGATTCTGCACCCTTGCTCTGCCACTCACTGTCCGTGCTGATTTGGGCAGATTGCTTGACTTCTCTAAGCTGCCATTGAACTGTTATGTGAAATTGATAACTTACCTCAGTTGGAATGGCTTAAAGATACTGAGTATGTTTTTTCCCACAGAATCATATTCTTGACATGCTGATCTTTTTATTTCTCACCGTATATTTATTCTGGTCATCAAATATTTTAGGTATTACCCTCCGGTACATAAAATATAGTAGGACTGTGAGTTTTTCCACAGTAGCTTAACTTTTCCTTTATCTGAACTCAACCTGAGTAAATAAGGATAAATTTTTAGATCAGATTCTCACTGTCTAAATTCCTGCCTCTTGCTATTTGAAATACAGCATGCCAGTGGATTCAGGTAACAGGGTACCTCTCACTATCATAACTCTTGAACCTAGGAACCAAAAGATTGATTTTTATAGGATCCTTGTGTAGAATTAAGCAATCTTAACATAAACTTAGATACAAAAATGCATATTGCCACAGACATCCAGTTATATCATGTACTCATAATGTACATTAAGAGGTGGTACATTGGTAGACATGCAGATGTTTAGTGCAACCAGTCGTCTTTTTCAGCCTCTGCCTAAAATTGTATGTAATTTTGATAAATTGGATATTTAAATTCTTACTTCTGATAAACAAAAGGCCTTACTTTCTGATTGACCTGTAATATGTTATTCCAAACCCTCATTTTACCTTATACTTCCAAAGCCTATTTTAACCAACTCCCTGCAGTGTGAAGAGATGAGGCTTATATTTTGACCAAAGTATGATGACTTCCTGGTCAGGTCTCCATACATTTATAGGGACATTTCTTTCCTAGGTCTGATTCTCTGCTCCATAGGCTCAAAAAACTATCCTGTTAGTATACTAAAAATATATATGAAGATCTAAATGAGTGTTTCTTGCTAATCAATTTCTAAAAGAAAATGATATATAAACCAATTTATCAGTTCACATATGTGAAAATTTTTCAGCAAAGTGCATGTTTACAAATTGGCACATTGTCTCCTATTATTTACTATGCGGGGGAAATTGTGATATGAAGGATGAATATGAGAGGTAGTTAAAAGCAGAACCATGACACACATATCCCATGGATTGAGGCAAACAATATTGCCATTGTTGTCCTCAGGGAGTTTTCTTTTTTTAGTACCTGAGACAACTGGTTCCCTCTTTATTTTGCTTTTTTTTTTTTTTTTTTTTTTTTTTGAGGCAGAGTCTCGCTTTGTTGCCTAGGCCAGAGTGAGTGCCATGGCGTCAGCCTAGCTCACAGCAACCTCAAACTCCTGGGCTCAAGCGATCCTTCTGTCTCAGCCTCCCAAGTAGCTGGGACTACAGGCATGAGCCACCATGCCCGGCTAATTTTTTCTATATATATTAGTTGGCCAATTAGTTTCTTTCTATTTATAGTAGAGACGGGGTCTCGCTCTTGCTCAGGCTGGTTTCGAACTCCCGACCTCGAGCAATCCACCCGCCTCGGCCTCCCAGAAAGCTAGGATTACAGGCGTGAGCCACCGCGCCCGGCCTTTATTTTGCTTTTGCATGGCTCTTTGAACATACGCACAAGTATGTAATTTTCATAAATGTGTTAATGTGATCATGTCCATGATTTTTTTTTTTTTTTTTTTTTTTTTTTTTTTTTTTTTGAGACAGAGTCTCACTCTGTTGCCCAGGCTAGAGTACCGTGGCATCAGACTAGCTCGAAACAACCTCAAATTCCTGGGCTCAAGCAATCCTTCTGACTCAGCCAACCAAGTAGCTGGGACTATCGGCATGTGCCACCATGCCTGGCTAATTTTTTTTCTACATATTTTTAGTTAGCCAATTAATTTCTTTCTATTTTTAGTAGAGACAGGGTCTCGCCCTTGCTTGGGCTGGTTTTGAACTCCTGACCTAGAGCGATCCACCCGCTTCGGCCTCCCAGAGAGGTAGGATTACAGGCGTGAGCCACCACGCCAGGCATGTCCACGATTTTTAACATCAACTCTTTTCCTTTTCAAATAATCTAATCTGTATATGTACCTTTTTTATATTCCTATCATTGTCATGTATGTATACACATATATTTTGTTTCCCCTTTTTTGCCACTACAATGTTATAATATCCTTTATAAATTTACTGTGTATAAATAAAAGCACACTTACTGTTGCTTTTTATTTCTGTGGGCTAATTCCTTGTGATGGAATTGCTCAAAAGATATACATCACAGATTTTAAATATTTCCATATTGATTTCCTAAAAGTGTGGAACACTTGACATTTCTACCAGCAGGATATGGGAGTACTTTTTTCTCTGCATACCCACCAACAACAGGTTTTACGTTTCTTTTGAATTTTTTTCAGCCTCCAGTATTGAAACTGATGCCCCAACTATTTTAATTTGTGATTCTCTGGCAGCCAGTATGTTTGTTGAACATTTGCACGTGTTTTTCTGTAAATTGCCTGTTCATATTTTCCCCTTTTAAAATTATCTTTGTCTTGTCTAACTCAGCTTCTGACACTGTAATTATTTTATGGTCTTGTTAACATTCTTGCTCCCTTTCAATCCAATTGCCTTATAGCAGCCAATGTGGTATTTTCAAAATGTAATTTGGATTATGTTTGTCCTCTGATTAAAAATTACTTTCTTGGCCGGGCACGGTGGCTCATGCCTGTAATCCTAGCACTCTGGGAGGCCAAGGCGGGTGGGTTGCTAGATTGCTAGAGGTCAGGAGTTCGAAACCAGCGTGAGCAAGAGTGAGACCCCATCTCTACTAAAAATAGAAAGAAATTAATTGACCAACTAAAAATATATAGAAAAAATTAGCTGGACACGGTGGTGCGTGCCTGTAGTCCCAGCTACTCAGGAGGCTGAGGCAGGAGGTTTGCTTAAGCCCAGGAGTTTGAGGTTCCTGTGAACTAGGCTGACGCCACGGCACTCACTCTAGTCTGGGCAACAAAGCGAGACTCTGTCTCAAAAAAAAAAAAAAAAAATTACTTCTTTAGCACTAGAAGAAAATCAAAATTTCTTAACATGTCTTGTACGGCATTCATAATCCGTCCCATTCCTGCTTCTCCTGCATTTTTTATGCCTCTGTCCCATCACTCCTTACAGTCTAGATTCCTTAAATCTGCCACATACTTTCCCTCTTGATGTACTTTATGCTGTCTTTTTCCTCTGTCTAGAATACTTCACTTTCATTTTACAGGGTTCTGCATTGATATTATTTAAATAATATTTCCCCAAAAGGACCAATTAGAAACTGATGCTTCCTCTGATTTTTTTTTCAGAATACCCTGTTCTATAACCTCTTAGCACTCAGGTAATTTGTACTTAAATATTTATTTTTTTAAAAATTAGTCACCTACCATTCTAAGCTATATGAGGACAGGAACCGTATCAGTTCTGTTTTCCAGTCTATACCAAACAGCCACAACACTTAATAGACATTCAGTTGAACAAATGGTTCCTACCCAGTTGTATTTTTACAATTACAACTGTAATACCCAGTTGTATTTTTGATGCATCTTGTTTTGCCCAGGAATCACCATCTTTCCCCAAGATGATTTTGTGTATCTCTTCTGTGATCCATAATGTATTGTTTTTACATTTCTCCTCTTGTGGGCCACCTTACTCTTGGTCCTTTTGTGTATTACCTATTCTATTAAAATGGGGCTTAACATTAAAGTAAACCCTGGAGTAAAACGCTGATTTGGGAATTTTTCCTCACTTTAAATTATTACTCCCAGGCCGGGCGCGGTGGCTCACACCTGTGATCCTAGCACTCTGGGAGGCCAAGGCGGGTGCATTGCTCGAGGTCGGGAGTTCAAAACCAGCCTGAGCAAGAGCGAGACCCCGTCTCTACTATAAGTAGAAAGAAACTAATTGGCCAACTAATATATATAGAAAAAATTAACCGGGCATGGTGGTGCATGCCTGTAGTCCCAGCTACTCGGCAGGCTGAGGCAGCAGGATTGCTTGAGCCCAGGAGTTTGAGGTTGCTGTTAGCTAGGCTGACACCACGGCACTCACTCTGGCCTGGACAGCAAAGTGAAACTCTGTCTCTAAATAAATAAATAAATAAATACTCACTCCCAGGAGCTTTCATTAAATTAGTTTTTCTTGCAACATGAAGATTTGTAATGTTTTTCCCCCAGTCATTCTGGAAAGATTTTCTGGGGAAAATGAAAATTAATTAAATAAGAAGATATATACCAGGCTTTGTGGCTCATGCCTGTAATCTTAGCACTTTAGAAGGCTGAAGTGGGAGCATTGCTCAAGTTTGAGACCACCCTGGGCAACATAGGAAGACACAGTTTATAAATAATCGGATGTGATAGCACACACCTGTAGTTCCAACTACTTAGGAGGTTGAAGTGAGGGGATCAGTTGAGGCCAGAAGTTCAAGACCAGCCTGGGCAACATAGCAAGACCCATTCCTATACACAAAAAATAGAAAAATAAGCTGGGCATAGTGATGTGCATTTGTAGTTCTAGCGTCTCAGAAGGCTGAGGCAAGAGGATCACTTGACCTTAGGAGTTTGAAGCTGCAGTGAACTGTAATTGGGTTAGTGCACTCCAGACTGGATAACAGAGTGAGGCCATGTCTCAAAAATACATAATCTAACTTTTTGGATGATAATAGTGTTACTTTGCTTCCTTTTAATCAATTAAAGTTATCAATTAAAATTTTTGTTTCTTAAATATTCATATAAAGGTCACTTTCATTCTGAAAACTATTGTTTCTCCATTATGTTTATTATAGTAAACTGGGATTTTATTACTTTGAACATTTAAGATGACTTAGTACATGCTAAACTAGAACAAGAAAAAAAAGAAAATATTCAGAGAAAAGGTTAATGGTTGATGCTGTAAAAAGAGGCAAAAGTTTGAATTAATGAATGGAGTGAGAATTCAAAGTACTTTGTCACAGAACTACAAAGGTTATCATTGTTAGATGTATCATAGAGAAAATAGTATATTGATTTATGAAAATGCTCCTTTTGAAAAGTGATAAATTTAAAGCACATCATCCATGAAAAAGGGCCCTTTCATTTGGGGCCAAGTGCTGCGGTGGCTCACACCTGTAATCCTAGCACTCTGGGAGGCTGAGGTGGGAGGATTGCTTGAGCTTGGAAGATCAAGACCAGCCTGAGCAAAGAGTGAGACCCTGTCTCTACTAAAAATACAAATATTAGCCAGGCGTGGTGGTATGTGCCTATAGTTCCAGCTACTCAGGAGGCTGAGGCAGAAGGATCACTTGAGCCTAGGAGTTTGAGGTTGCTGTGAGCTATGATACTGCTGCACTCTCTAGCCGAGGTGACAGAGCAAGACTCTTTCTCAAATTTTTTAAAAAACATTTTGGAATAGATATGATAGCAAAACAAGTATGGTTTTCTTTCTGTTTACTGCTTGTGCATTTCATGCACATTTATTGAGCACATTGAATGTGCCAAGCACCATGCTAGCTCCTGGCCCACCCTTTCCTCAAGGAGCTTACTTCCTAATGGGATGTAAGCAATTAACTAGAAGCCCAGGAATCCCACCTCCCATAAAATACTCTCCAAATATGTTTTTGTAGGATAGATCATTGATATTTAAGGAATTTATGTTTATACAATTGTTTTGTGCTCTTTTAGGAAATTAATTCTGATCAGGCTACCCAGGGCAACATCAGCAGTGATCGAGGAAAGAAAAGAACAGTAACAGCAGCTGGTACAGAGAATATCCAACAAAAAACAGACGAGAAAGTAGATGAATCAGGACCGCCTGCCCCTTCCAAACCCAGGAGAGGACGTCGACCCAAGTCTGAATCTCAGGGCAATGCAACCAAAAATGATGACATAAATAAACCTGTTATCAAGGGAAGAAAAAGACCTGCAGCCAGTCAGGAGAGCCCTGGGGGGTTGGAAGCAGGTAATGCCAAAGCACCCAAACTGCAAGACGTAGCCAAAAAGGCAGCACCAGCAGAGAGACAGATTGACTTACAAAGGTAATATACATCATTTCTTCCTGAATTTTGAGTTTAGACATTTTGTTTTATTCTTAATAGGTGCCAATCACCTGAAACACAGGCATTTGGGAATGAAAACTGTATTTGGTTTTCCTGAGTAAGTTATAATGACATTTGTTTTTATCTCATACTCTCCATTTTTAAGGCACTAATTTGAAGAAAGATCTGTTTTTTCCTTTGGTTAATTTTTATTTAGTATATAGTATTTTGATTTGTCTATTTATTAGCAAGGAGAATATCATCTTTTGTGTGGTGTCCTTCAAATGGTTGCATAGGTTTACATAACATAACATGAAGGGTTACCTTTGGACACAAAATCCCAGAATGGAGAAGACAGTGATGAGATGTGACCGGGGATAGCCTGCTCTTTAATTCTTCTCGTTATAGTTAATTTTAATATAGAAAATATTAATATTGATTAATATTGTACTTCTCCCCTACCCTGCCCAGTAAAAACAGCCTTACAGCCGCTCATCTTTAATTATTCTTAGGCCTGGATTTCGGATTTTCCATACTATAACAATGAGGCCACATTTGGAGGTCTAGAAGGTAGCTCCTTTCATCTTGGCCTACAATTAGAACTCACCCTGTCCTCCTTTCTTCTTATATAGCTAACTCATCTGCCCCTGAATTAGACTGCAAGCATCTGAATTCCTAGAGAAGAGTCCCAGTTTTGATCAGCTCAGAATACTTCCTCTATCCTACTTCAATATTTTTATAAAGTGCAGTGTCACTAACGCACATAAATACATTTAAAATATTACCATTTATGAAATTCTGAAATTTGGGGCTACTGTATTTCTATACATTTTAAGTGCTTCTAGACATCTTTTACAACATCTCATGGCTTCTTTTTTTGTTTGTTTTGTTTTTGTTTTTGCAATCGTGGCTTCTAATGTAGTGTTGCCATGAGCCAGACTCAATACTTAGCTCTTTATTTGTTAACCCATTAAATCCTTAAAACAGCTCTATGTGGTAAGTACTGTCATTATTCCCAGCTTGCAGAGTGGAGGAAGCTCAGGGATAGAGGGCCTGGGTAGTTTTTGTCCTCTTTGCTCAAATAAATGGTGGAGCCAGGATTAAATTAAAATCAACGCAGTATGACTCCAGAGTTGTAACCACCATACTGTACTGTGCCTTTAAAATTAAAATTCATTCTAAGCTGGGCTTGGTGGTACACACCTGTAGTTCCAGCTACTCAGGAGGCCAAGGAGGGAGGATCATTTGAGCCTAGGAGTTCAAAAGAATCATAGGTTATGCCAGGCACAGTGGCTCATGCCTGTAATCTCAGTACTCTGGGAGGCTGAGGCAAGAGGATCACTTGAAACTAGGAATTCAAGACCAGCCTCGGCAACATAGAGGGACCTCATCGCCACAAAAAAATAATAATAATCACAGGTTAAACAAGACCAACTGTGTCATCTTTTTAAGCTCTTTCAGGATACATGCAAACAAAACCCTTGCAATTTTAGCGTTAGAGAGGAAAACCAAGAGAATGATCAGATGTTTCTGAAGGTGGCAAACTTAAACAAAGCTTCCAATGCTAACAACAAGACTGTGGTAAAAATTAGTTAGAATTAGGTATAGAAAGTATTTGACATGGTGCCTGGCATCTATATTAGTAGTAACAATAGTGATAATAGGAAAAGTTTGGTGAGCGTATATGACCTGCCAACAACCATTGTGAAGCAAGTACAACCCTAAATTAGAGGTAAGGAAATGAAGACCTGGAAAGACCTTTCTCAGGTCACTTGGCCCATGCTACCCAGGGCAGAGCTTCAAATCCAGAAACATCCCGCATTATCTGCCTCACTGTAATACTAACAGTAGTAGCTGCAGTTGTGTCTTTCTTTAGCATATGTATTAATAGTATTTTGAAACATTTTTAAACTATGAACTTCAGGACCCTACTATTTGGGTTTTCCCCCTCAGTATGTAAAAGGAGATGTTTTAGTGTGTATTTACCAATAAGCTATGGATTAGACAGATACATTAAAACAAAAGTTCCTTGATGGTGACTCAACAGATGTTCTAACTATGCCTCAATTTCAGGAGAAAACATCAAATGGTCAGAATCCTGAAAGTGCTTAACTTTATTTCATGTGGAACTGTTGCTTCCACCTTTCTGCAAGATTCTGAACATAGCTTTCACTAACTGTAAATATTACCTGTGAGTGATCTGACATTCCACCTGTATTTTCCTGAGGCCTGAGGATCAAATATAGATTACAGCTCGCATGACTGATCAATTCTGAATATATAGTACCTTGAATCATCCTGTTATGGTTATCATTACAGTTTCAACCAACTCACTGGTAAGAGAAAAAATAGGGTTGCCATACCTGAGAGCCATCAAACATTCCCAAGCTATGGATGAACCCAGGGTGCTAGGATCAGCTCTGTTTGGGGGCCTTGGATTATAGCGTCACGTCTGAAGTGCTGCACCGAGTATTAACAGTTCACCCCTGGGTTTTATTTGATTAAATAAGGCATACCCCCTTGTGCTTCTCTGTGGCCCTGCATTCTGACTCCACATTACCACTTCATCAGTCTTTCCATTACCTTGCATGACTCTCCACACCTTTCACTTGTTTAATTTCTCACTGCCCAGATGGTCTTTTCCTGCTCTGGTCACAACTCTTTGTACGGTGGCATCTCAAAAGTGCCTTTCTCCTAACATTCTCCTAATCATCTTTACTCCTTTGTCGATCTGAGTACAGGATTCCCACTCGCCCCAAGGTAACACTGTCTACTAGCGCCAATTCTGGAAAACTTATCCAATTTTATTACTTGGTATTTATTATCATATCATATGATTGTTTAGATTTTATCATTAAGTAATTAATAAAAAACATTTTCAAGGCCCTAATAATACCATCTACAGTCTAGGTGCCTTATGTTTGTTACCTCATTTAATCCTTCAGCCTTCAGGTAGAATTCTGACCAGTGTCAGCCTTAGAGCCATTTTCATACCACATCCTTTACTTCTAATAAGTGGCAAGTGCTGGCCTCTGGAGAATTCCTCTTATTAGGTTTTTATTGACAACATTAGATCAATAATTTTTTTTAGCATGATCCCCTCTTAAATGATTTATTTTCTGGTTCAAGGATATTTTATTCCACCGAAACATAAAGTGTATATGCAAGAATTTACTGCCATAGATTTTATCTGATAGTTGATGCTGAGTATTTTAACTTTTAAAGTTAACTTGTGAATATTTAGATCTCTTTTGCATTTTTACAGTAAATGTATTCCCTCAATTATTTGTGTGTATGTTGGTCCCAGTAAGTTTTCCTGATTATATTTTTGGGCTTCATTTGAAATTGTTAACTTATTTTGAAAAAATTCATTCAATTCACCCGCTACATCTCTAAAAACCAGCCATTTTGCACTGTGGTCAGGAACCAGTTAACAGTAATAGGATATTAATGTTGGCTTGCTGTGAGTTTGGGGTGATGGAATGATCATCTGTTCAGTAGTTTAGTTGACTTGTTTTTCCTGTTTGTTGGAGCTATTGTGAAAATGAGAAACAATTCCAAATGTTTTGCATTGAGAATGTGTTTTTAATAGATCTGCTGATACTTGAATGTTTTGCTTAAACTTAAGGCCACATTCTTCAACAAAAATCTTATCAATAAATATCAGTGGAGAAATCGTTTTCAAACTTGGGACTTCTGGGGCATCTGTAAATTTAAAGAAAATATCTATAGAATAACAGACTATAGTTTTCTCATCTTTGGATTAGCATGTTTTGGTTAGCATGCTTAGTGTTGGAGTGTTCAAGGATCTTGGAATTTGTTTGTCTTAAACAGAATCTACTGACTTCCTGTGCTCACTTGAATATTGAGGTTTCCTCACATCACATAGATCTGTATCTTAGAATTAAAGTAAAAGTAACGCCTAAGTGTGTATCCTCATGTGTTAAACAACTAGATATTCGTTTGACATGAATATTTCTTTAGTAACAAGTAAATTTTTACCAAGATAATATGAAATTTTTCAGAAGCCACGTGCTCGGAAGTGATGGAGATTCACTTTGGGACATAAAGTCCCGGAAATTCTTGCAGTGATCTGGATAGTTTATAAATCTGTGCGAGCACCCAGGAAGACACTGAGGATTCAGAGCTAGTATAGGGAAGCTTCCTGAAGGTGCAGCAGGCAGCTTGTGGAGGATTCTTTGATATCATTTTATTAAACTTGGTTTTGTATGTTATAACAAATTAATAGTCTCTGTAAGAATATTAATAATCACTTAGTTTTGGTAGCGTTGTTGCCTGTATAAAATGTGTATGTAGTCTTGGGCTTTGGGAATGTGTCTTTCTTTCTCTCCCAGGTTTGGAATTGTTGAGAATGAGACAGACGTAATACTGAACCCTGACAAGGCTGATTAAAAATATAGAATGATATAAGCAGAGTGGCAGTAAACTCCTTACCCCAGAATTGAAGAGCTACAAGCAAACCAGGATGCACCTCTCAGGGCAAAAGACTGAATCTAGATGAGGTCCGGCCCAATATGCCCATCTCTTTTCCCTGTCTCATCTATTAGATGAGTTCTTCCTCCTCGCAAAGAGGAGTAAGTGAGAAAAAGAGAGAAAGAGACCATATCTCACTCTCTTGGGCTTTTAGGGATCAGAATTGCCCTCCCTACTGGGGAAATGGTACAGATAGAGGACTCCTAACCTTTTAACAGAATTAAGCTGAATTTTCCTCCCGTTTTTTTTTAGTACACTAAAATGTATATGTATACCCAGCTCGAGTCAGAACTTATTTTGCTGCTTATAAATTTGTTTTGCCATAGTGTCCAGTAATTTTTCTTCCATGATACCAATTTTGAAAGTGTTAATTAAAAATTACAACTATTTCAAATAAATAGCTTTTATCACCTTAAGTAAATAGGGCATTGGATAGCAGCACTAAATAGTTGAAAAACAACTTCTTCATTGGTGTTTTGTTTTTATATAGTTTAGGAAAAGATTCCTTATACCAAGTAAAGTCTCAGGTGAAAAAATGAAAAAAAATAGTTTAAGATTTTAGTTAACTATAGAAATGAAATAATTGTGGTTTTATTTATATCCTGTCTACAACTTTTCTAACTTTGTGCTGTTCTACTCCTATCCCTAAGGTAAAAAGAAAACTCACTTGCAAAGGGAGAAAATGAAGGCCAAACAGAAGCAGGCTTCAGCTTCTGCAAAAACTTGGATTCACGAAATCCCTGAACAGAAAATGAAGTTCACTTCAGAACACACGCTTTCTGCCTTGAAAACTGAAACTATTACTTCCTTTTCACATGACCACAAGTCCTCTGATGAAAATGTACAGCAGAAACTCTGGAGAGAGGCTAAAAGCAACTGTTCTATCTTCCCCCCAGACTTTTCTTATGAAAAGTCAATAATTAAGCAAATTGCTTAACATTTGGTTCCAGTTCCTGCATATCTGGAGTTTAAATGCAGAATACACCATTAATTTCCATGCTGCAGTTTTTATTTTAAAGAAAGTAACAAGATGTCCCTTACACTGACACTGAAAATTCATCAATTTTAGAGCCAGGGATTCCCATGTTACACAAGAAAAAATAGAAGTCTACTGAATTAATTTTTTAAAATAAAAGAGATCAGATTAAATATTTCGTTGTTTTTCCTTTTGGAAACTTTTATGTATAATTCTTTCTGCCTGCCTGCTTTTCTGCAAAGATGAGGTGTACAGATTTCAGTTCCCTGCTATGAAAAGTGATGTGGCAATTTTATAAATGTTGCTTTCTGATTTTTATCAGAGTGAGAAAATAATTAAAATTATTATTGATTTACAAGTAGTAAACTTCATATTTTGATTTCCCCTCCATTTTAGTTTAATATAATTTGCAATAAATGTACATATTGTTGTTTGTTTAATGAAGCATATCACTTTAAAATGGTTTTTACTCCTGTGACTATGATGGAATATTTGGGATTTTTAAGGAGTAATGACTATCCAGCATTTGGTTTTATAATGTTTGTCACCAGATTTTTATTATTGATGTAAAAAAAAAAAAGTCAATTTTTTAAAATAGTTGGACTTTGGCAGCTTTGTAAGGAAAGTTGGAGTTGTTTAGGATTGCTATCAGTTTTCAGCATTGTGCTTTTAGGAAGTGTTTTTGCTTTTGTCTGCTGGTCTCGACTCAGTTTTTATGTTTATTTTAGAAGACAATTGTTACATCAATATATTATGTTTCTTGGCATTGTTCAGTATAGGTAATGTGTACACTTTTTGTGTACACAATCATATTTAAGTTTTATGCATAAAATAAATGCTTCTAGATGTCATATGGCAGTCTTTCTTAATCTTTTTATCTTATCCTTATGAATTTTTTAATGTGAAAGGGCTAAAGTCATAAAGAACATGATTTCAGTCAACTCTCCATTATCTATATGAAATAGTGGCTATGGGCTGGGCCCGGTACCTCACGCCTGTAATCCTAGCACTCTGGGAGGCCGAGGTGGGTGGATCGCTCGAGGTCAGGAGTTCAAAACCAGCCTGAGCAAGAGCGAGACCCCGTCTCTACTATAAATAAAAAGAAATTAATTGGCCAACTAATATATATAGAAAAAATTAGCTGGGCATGGTGGCGCATGCCTGTAGTCCCAGCTACTCAGGAGGCTGAGGTAGGAGGATCCCTTGAGCCCAGAAGTTTGAGGTTGCTGTGAGCTAGGCTGGGCAATAAAGCGAGACTCTGTCTCCAAAAAAAAGAGAAATAGTGGCTATGCCTTGGTTTTTTAATTTTGTGGTAACCATAAATTTAAAAACAAAATATTGAAGGCATATTGTAAGACCAGACTAGGGAGGAACTTGGAATTTGTCTTTCCTCGTGCTCAGAGCTACTTCCTGCTCTCTGTGCACACTGGGCTCCTCCCACAGCCTTAGCAGAGTGTGCTCACGCCGTTCCGTCACACGCCTTCTGCACGCAGGTGAGAGGAAGGAAACAGAATCTGTGTTATAACTTGGTCTTGAGAGCCTGTGTTCTACATGGGATGCAACTTTGTTGGGATTAAATGTCACTTACATTCTCATAGATAATCAAGAGTTGGCTATAGACTGTGAGTGAAAGATGGATAATTCTTTTAAATATGCATATACACACATGTAAGTACCAGAGAATTGCTAGGGAACGATGGGTACCAATGACAGAAAGTATCTTTTGCCTCTTCATAACCCTTTAGAAAGTATAAAATACCTCCAACATACTGAAAAAGAGCATCTATGCATAAGTATCAGAAGTCCCTCAAGCAGTCAGTGGGCATGTTCGATTTAACACCAGACAACTTGATTGTTAAGGCCTCCAATTCATCACCAATAAAAATCTCATTGACCTTTCTCCTTTTGACTGATTGCCATGGTTTGCTAGGTTATCAAGTGTTAAGTCATATCAAACAAAATGTAGCCAGAACCATTCGAATCAATGAATGTATGTATGGCTATCTAGATTTTTGCAGGAGACAAGTTAGCTAAAGGGTCTGGTCCTCATATGGATCAATGTAAATGGGCCACCCCCTCTGGCACTAAGGGAAGCAAGAATAGGATGGTAGAAAGATCAAACTGATGGGAAGGCACTTGTTAATGAGAAATTTGTCAGTTTTCCTTTGAAAAGGAAAATTTTAAATCTCTTAGGAATTTGGTATATTCACACCTCAGAGAACCACAACACAAAAGTGCAGACTTATATTTGAGAATTAATGTTGACACTTTGCGTCTAGTTTGAAGCTTCTTGTATTTGTCTAAAACTACAAGCCAGAATTTTGTATCTCCTTTAATAAAAAGTGTGTATAATGTAAAGTAGTTTTGCATATACTTGGGCTGCACATGGGCTGAATTTTTTAAATTTTTTTAAAGACTTGAAGCAGAACCTTGTAATTTGTGTAAATGACAAGTGTAAAGTCCTACCATAAAATGCTAAGAAATATGCACTGTTTCAAATAAAACCAAGAAATGCAGCATTGTATAGTAGTGTGGAGCCCTGAATATTCATGTACTCCTGGTATGTCACAAGTTGATAAAATGTCTGCATATTTTCTGTTTAGATTCTGGAGTCTGCATATGCTAATAAATCAAATACTACCTTCAAACTTCCTTTCTAGGTACTCTGATCTGGCTTACAATGACTTAGGAAGAACATAATGGATGGTAAATTCTAATGGACATTTGGAAAACTTCAGAAGTTGTTTTTCAACTCAAAAATTGAGTAGCAGCCTTTCATTCATAGTATCCTGTGATTCATGTATTTATTGCAAATTTTGAACATGCATATTTAGTTTTAGTTTAATGACTAGTGTATGGAGAGCAACCAGGTTACATAAATGCCTGGAATAAGAGGTGAGAGAAGCTACCATGTCTAGTTAGGTGTTTTACCTTTAACCACTTTGGTCGGAGCATCCGACAGCCATGATGGGACTTTTTTTTTTTTTTTCTTTCAAGGTCCAAAGACAGTAGTATGATGTGACTTTTCTAATTTTTCATTTATCAAAATAAAACCGTGAACATTTAAAAATAACGTAATGAAAACATATATGTGCATGTTACCTATTCTGATTGACATGACAAGTAAAGCCACCTGTGAAGTCAAACAAGCTGTCGCTGCTTTCCCGCTTCCCGCGTCACACGAGAGCAGACGGGCTGGTGGCGCATGCGCAGCGCAGAGCGCGGGGGGCGGGGCAGGCTGGGGGCGAGGGCTCGCCGCCGTGAGCGCTGGATGGAAGTGGTTAATGGATTTGTCTTTCCACACCCTGATACTTGTATTGTCAAGACTTCTCTTTCTGTCTCTGCTAGTCACATAAACCATCAGCAGAAACCACTAGCTAAGCCACCAGTCTCCAGTAGTTGTGACAAGCCCTGAAGCCTGCCCAGGTGACAACGGTGGCGCCGCTGCCGGCCGGCCACAGCTAGGAACGATGGAAATGGGACTGCAGACTCAAACTCCTTTCTACCTGTAAACCAGAGCACCAGAGCTCCAATTTTTCACTCCCATATGGGTAATAACCTTCATTATTCCATTTTGTGTCTTATTTTCAAAGTCTAACAGGAACACAAAAAGTCCCGGTTTTTTTTTTTTTTTTTTTGACTCGCTTTGTTGCCCAGGCTAGTGAGTGCTGTGGCGTCAGCCTGGCTCACAGCAACCTCAAACTCCTGGGCTCAAGCGATCCTCCTGCCTCAGCCTCCCGAGTAACTGGGACTACAGGCATGCGCCACCATGCCCGGCTAGTTTATATATATATATTTTAGTTGGCCAATTAATTTCCTTCTATTTACAGTAGAGACGGGGGTCTTGCTCTTGCTCAGGCTGGTTTCGAACTCCTGACCTCGAACCTCCAGCGCGCGCCTCAGCCTCTCAGAGTGCTAGGATTACAGGCGTGAGAAAAGATCCCGTTTCCAAGGAACCCCAGCCAGGCTAGTTATCATTACTGGCCGCTAACCTCATTCTCTAGTCGCCCTGTTGGCAAGGACCATGTCATTGGTCCGAACAAAACTCCATTCTCCTCAGTAAGCAGCACCGCGTCCGTTCTTCCTGAGGAAGCTTGAGAAGCGGCCGGCCTGGGGCACTCGCGCCGCGCGCCCGCGAAAGCCGCTAAGCCGAGGCCGGGCGTGGCCATTTTCTTCACCACAGGAATAAGGAAATTCGGTCGAATCTGCGCGGACCGGGTGAAAAGCGGGGCTGCAGCCGAAAGCACTGAGACTGGCGCCTGGCAGGGCCCGGAGCCTGCGGCAACAGCACGCGCCGCCCCGCCGGGCTGTGCGAGCCGAGGCCGCCCCAGAGCGGCCGCGCGAGCCCGCCGGAACGATATGGCCTGCCCGCCCCAGTCCCCCCCCCGCCTGCCCGCTACGGCCTGCCCGCCCCGAGCCCCCCCCCGCCTGCCCGCTGCGGCCTGCCCGCCCCAGTCCCCCCCAGCCTGCCCGCTGCAGCCTGCCCGCCCCAGTCCCCCCCCCCGCCTGCCCGCTGCGGCCTGCCCGCCCCGAGTCCCCCCCCCCGCCTGCCCGCCCGCCCCAGTCCCCCCCCCCGCCTGCCCGCCCGCCCCAGTCCCCCCCCCCGCCTGCCCGCCCGCCCCAGTCCCCCCCCCCGCCTGCCCGCTACGGCCTGCCCGCCCCGAGCCCCCCCCCCGCCTGCCCGCTGCGGCCTGCCCGCCCCGAGTCCCCCCCCCGCCTGCCCGCCCGCCCCAGTCCCCCCCCGCCTGCCCGCCCCAGTCCTCCCCCCCGCCTGCCCGCTACGGCCTGCCCGCCCCAGTCCCCCCCCCCGCCTGCCCGCTGCGGCCTGCCCGCCCCAGTCCCCCCCCCGCCTGCCCGCTACGGCCTGCCCGACCCGAGTCCCCCCCCCCGCCTGCCCGCTGCGGCCTGCCCGCCCCAGTCCCCCCCAGCCTGCCCGCTGCAGCCTGCCCGCCCCAGTCCCCCCCCCCGCCTGCCCGCTGCGGCCTGCCCGCCCCGAGTCCCCCCCCCCGCCTGCCCGCCCGCCCCAGTCCCCCCCCGCCTGCCCGCCCCAGTCCCCCCCCCCCGCCTGCCCGCTACGGCCTGCCCGCCCCAGTCCCCCCCCCCCCGCCTGCCCGCTGCGGCCTGCCCGCCCCAGTCCCCCCCCCCGCCTGCCCGCTACGGCCTGCCCGACCCGAGTCCCCCCCCCGCCTGCCCGCTACGGCCTGCCCGCCCCAGTCCCCCCCCACCTGCCCGCTGCGGCCTGCCCGCCCCAGTCCCCCCCCCCGCCTGCCCGCTGCGGCCTGCCCGCCCCAGTCCCCCCCCCCGCCTGCCCGCTGCGGCCTGCCCGCCCCGAGTCCCCCCCCTCGCCTGCCCGCACCGAGTCCGCCCCCCGCCTGCCCGCTACAGCCTGCCCGCCCTGAGTCCCCCCCCCCGCCTGCCCGCTACGGCCTGCCCGCCCCGAGTCCCCCCCACCGCCTGCCCGCTACGGCCTGCCCGCCCCAGTCCCCCCCCCGCCTGCCCGCCCCGAGTCCCCCCACCCCGCCTGCCCACTACGGCCTGCCCGCCCCGAGTCTCCCCCCCCCCCCCCGCCTGCCTGCTGCGGCCTGCCCGCCCCTAGTCCCCCCCCCGCCTGCCCGCTGCGGCCTGTCGGCCCCGAGTCCCCCCCCACCCCGCCTGCCCACTACGGCCTGCCCGCCCCGAGTCTCCCCCCCCCCCCCCGCCTGCCTGCTGCGGCCTGCCCAACCCGAGTCTCCCCCCCCTGCCCGCTGCGGCCTGCCCGCCCCTAGTCCCCCCCCCGCCTGCCCGCCCCTAGTCACCCCCCCCCGCCTGCCCGCTATGGCCTGCCCGCCCGCGTCCCCCCCGCCTGCCCGCTGCGGCCTGTCGGCCCCGAGTCCCCCACCCCCCGCCTGCCCGCCGCGGCCTGCCCGCCCCGAGTCCCCCACCCCCCGCCTGCCCGCTGCGGCCTGTCGGCCCCGAGTCCCCCCCCCCCCGCCTGCCCGCTACGGCCTTCCCAACCTGAGTCCCCCCCCTCCCGCCCTTCCGAGTTCCCCCCCCCCCGCCTGCCCGCTGCGGCCTGCCCGCCCCGAGCCCCCCCCACCCTGGCCTGCCCCGCCCCGCCCCGAGGCCCCCCCACCTCGGCCTGCCCGCCCCGAGTCGCCCCCCCTTCTTGCCCGCCCCGAGCCCCCCCCACCCCGGCCTGCCCGCCCGGAGCCCTCAACCCGCCCCCGTGGCCGGCCGGCGCCCCCCTGCTCGCCCGGCTGAGGCCGGCCCTGGCGGGAGGGACGGGCAGAAGCAGGCGCGCGTGCAAAGCGCCGCTGCACGGAAGACCCGGCCCAGCCCGACCCTCAGTAACTCCCACCCTCACCTCAGGCACAGATTCAGGTGTGCCAATAATCCCTGTGGCTTTTTTGGACACACTTCGAACAACCCTAGGAACTTAGTGGGCTTCTCCAAAGCAAGGTTCAGTGGGGACTCAGGCAGTGTCCCCATGAAGCACCCATTTTAGTTTTCTTCTGAGCCGGTTTTTTTTTTCTTTTTTCTTCAGAGACAGAATCTCACCCTCTTGTCCGGGCTAGAGTGCTGTGGCGTCAGCCCAGCTCACAGCAACCTCCAACTCCTGGGCTCAACCGATCCTCCTGCCTCAGCCTCCCGAGTAGCTGGGACTACAGGCATGCGCCACTGTGCCCAGCTACTTTTTTCTATTTTTGGTAGAGACAGAGACTCGCTCTTGCTCAGGCTGGTCTCAAACTCCTGACCTCAAACCATCCACGCCACTAGGCCTCCCAGAGTGCTGGGATTACAGGTGTGAGCCACCGCGGGGGGCCCTGATTGCTATTCTTCAACAATGATAATTGAGCAGAGGCCCAGAAAGAGCTAGCATTGCAACTAGATGCTGTGCCCTTAGGAAAGCTGAGTCAGGAAAGCACAGCCGCCCAGATGCACGAGGACGTTTGCTCTGTAAGTTCAGGCAGAGCTCTATAAGGCTGAGGTGGAACACCTCAAGTGTCAGTCCAGTGGCAGCTCCGGATGGTGATGGAAATGTACCTTCAAAATACTGGAGAGCCCAGGAGCCACAGCTGGGTCTCCTGGAGAAAGGGGCTAGGAGGCCCGACCACCTGTCCTGGCTGCTCAGGAGGGGAGGGCCCGCGCCAAGCCCGGTCAGGGGCCTGAGTGGCTGGCAGGGCCCACACTGTAGGGTGCCAGCCCGGCTGGCTGTGTGAGGGAGGCCGGAGCAGCTTCCTACTTAGGAATGTGAGAGTTGCCTCCTTGTGCTTCACAGAGCTCTGGCCCACTAGGATGCTTTTCACTTTGCTCACTCTGCAGACCTGCTTCCTCCATGGGTCAAGGTCCAACAAGGCTCTTTGGAAATGGGCACCCAGTAGGTTCCTACTGTCACCATCACACCTGCAGCTGTTCCCTGGTTGCCTCTTCTGCCCTGGCCTAATCCTGTATTCCTAGCACTCGGGGAGGCCAAGGCAGGAGAATGGCTTGAGGCCAGCCTGAGTAAAATACTGAGCCCTGTCTCTACAAAAAAAATAGAAAAATTAGCTAGTTATGGTGGTGTGTGCCTGTACAGGACACAGACCCTATCTCAAAAAAAATACGAAAAAAGAGACAAAATTCATTTGTCTTGTAGGATGTTTAGTAGCAAAAAAAAAAGAAGAAAAAGCAAGACACAGAAGAGAAGATCTCCCATCCTACATTCAAAGCTAATAAAAAGGACTAATTTTCATCAAAAGTGTTACTCTTTACATGTGCTGGCGCATTCAAGCCTCACAGTAATCCCACACGGCACGAGTATTGTCGCGCCCGTCCTACACGCCACTGGAGCCCCCAGAAGCCGAGCAGCGGCCGCGCGCACGCACACTGCGGCCGGGCGACTCCGCCTTCCGCGCGGCCGGGCGACTCCGCCTTCCGCGCGGCCGGGCGCAGGCGCGAGCGCGTCTCCGCCCTCTCCGCCCGCGGCAAACGCGCCGGGGCGACGCCGCGCCGGGACGCAGGCGCGGAAGGAGCGTGAGGACGCCGCCTGCTGGCTGCGGCTGCCCGCCTTCGGCAAACTGTCTGATGGAATTAAGAGAAGAAATTAAATGAGCCTCTATCCACTGGTGCGCGGCCAAAATGCGGCCCAGCCACACAGCGGAACACTGCCCGGCGGTGACGGGGAGGCGGGCGCGTCCCGGGAGCCCTGCTGAGGGCGCACAGCCAGACAGAGACGACACACTGCGTGCTGCCTTGGTCGGAAATTTCCGGAGAGGGCAAATCTTTGGAGACGGAAAGATTAGCGGTTACCTGAGACGAGCGGTGACCTAGCAAAGATTAACTATAAAGGGGCTCACAGGATCTCACCAGAGTGACAGTCGCACAACTCAGTAAATTTAACACAAATCATTGAATTGCACATTTAAAGCAGATGAATTTTGTGGAATTTGAATTGTACCTCAATAAAGTCTAAAATTAATAAATGAGATGTACCTTCCAAAAACTTCTAACCACGCAAAGCAAAGCAGCACCTGCGTCCGCACAGATCGCGACGGCCGGCTTCGTCAGGAGCGCGAGCCGCAGCGACGGAGCCGCAGGCAGCCCTTCGGGACGCGCCCGGCCTCGCCCTGTCCGCGCTCCGCGCATCCGGACGCTCCCCGCCACGGCCACACAACTGCCCTCAAGCCGAGACGCCAAAGACGACGCCAGCCCGGCGGCCGGCTGCTCTCCGCGGCCCGGGACTGCGAGTGGCGGGCGAGCAGCTCGCGCTCTGGGAGGGCGGGAACCTCGGCTCGGGCGGCAGCGCCAGTGGCGGCGCCAAGAGTGAGTCGGAATCGGGCCTGTGGAGACACGGCGTCCACTGCCAGCTCCTGGGCGCTCTGGCCGGCGAGCAGCTCGCGTCCGCCCCGCTGGGCACTGGCACTGCCGCCACCCGGCCCGCCCGCTCACCGCCCGCCCCGCACTGCCCAAGTCGGCCTGAGGGCCCGCCCGCTCACCGCCCGCGCCCCGCACTGCCGCCACCCGGCCCGCCCGCTCACCGCCCGCCCCGCACTGCCCAAGTCGGCCTGAGGGCCCGCCCGCTCACCGCCCGCGCCCCGCACTGCCGCCACCCGGCCCGCCCGCTCACCGCCCGCCCCGCACTGCCCAAGTCGATCTGAGGGCCCGCCCGCTCACCGCCCGCCCCGCACTGCCCAAGTCGGCCTGAGGGCCCGCCCGCTCACCGCCCGCGCCCCGCACTGCCGCCACCCGGCCCGCCCGCTCACCGCCCGCCCCGCACTGCCCGAGTCGGCCTGAGGGCCCGCCCGCTCACCGCCCGCGCCCCGCACTGCCCGAGTCGATCTGAGGGCCCGCCCGCTCACCGCCCGCGCCCCGCACTGCCCAACTCGGCCTGAGGGCCCGCCCGCTCACCGCCCGCGCCCCGCACTGCCCGAGTCGATCTGAGGGCCCGCCCGCTCACCGCCTGCGCCCCGCACTGCCCGAGTCGATCTGAGGGCCCGCCCGCTCACCGCCCGCGCCCCGCACTGCCCGAGTCGATCTGAGGGCCCGCCCGCTCACCGCCTGCGCCCCGCACTGCCCGAGTCGATCTGAGGGCCCGCCCGCTCACCGCCCGCGCCCCGCACTGCCGCCACCCGGCCCGCCCGCTCACCGCCCGCCCCGCACTGCCCAAGTCGGCCTGAGGGCCCGCCCGCTCACCGCCCGCCCCGCACTGCCCAAGTCGGCCTGAGGGCCCGCCCGCTCACCGCCCGCGCCCCGCACTGCCGCCACCCGGCCCGCCCGCTCACTGCCCGCCCCGCACTGCCCAAGTCGGCCTGAGGGCCCGCCCGCTCACCGCCCGCCCCGCACTGCCCGAGTCGATCTGAGGGCCCGCCCGCTCACCGCCCGCGCCCCGCACTGCCCGAGTCGATCTGAGGGCCCGCCCGCTCACCGCCCGCGCCCCGCACTGCCCGAGTCGATCTGAGGGCCCGCCCGCTCACCGCCCGCGCCCCGCACTGCCCGAGTCGATCTGAGGGCCCGCCCGCTCACCGCCCGCGCCCCGCACTGCCCGAGTCGATCTGAGGGCCCGCCCGCTCACCGCCTGCGCCCCGCACTGCCCGAGTCGATCTGAGGGCCCGCCCGCTCACCGCCCGCGCCCCGCACTGCCGCCACCCGGCCCGCCCGCTCACCGCCCGCCCCGCACTGCCCAAGTCGGCCTGAGGGCCCGCCCACTCACCGCCCGCCCCGCACTGCCCAAGTCGGCCTGAGGGCCCGCCCGCTCACCGCCCGCGCCCCGCACTGCCCGAGTCGGCCTGAGGGCCCGCCCGCTCACCGCCCGCGCCCCAACCGACCAGGAGCGGTCCAAAGTTCCCTCTTTTCCCTCAAGGCCTGCTGCCGGCCACTACTTCTGAGCTATGATGACACCACTGCACTCCACCTGGGGTGACAGAGTGAGACTGTCTAAAAAAAAGAAAAGAAAAAAGAAACTAGGAATCTACCATTCAACATACAGAGTTAGTTGATCCTCATCCTCAGTCCATGACTGGCATTTTTCAGTCTGAAGACTTTTTGTTTCACATCCTGGAAACAGCAATGAGTGCCTCTCATGTGCCACGAGAATAATGAGATTCTGTATAAAGACCTTCCAGTCAGCTGGGGTAGATGCCTAACAAGAATATAAGGTGAAATGACACGCCTGTAATCGTGTCATTGAGGCGCGTGGATTGCTCAAGGTCAGGAGCAGCAGGGCTGGTCGAAACCAGCCTGAGCAAGAGCGAGACCCCGTCTCTACTATAAACAGAAAGAAATTAACTGGCCAACTAATATATATAGAAAATATTAGCCGGGCATGGTGGTGCATGCCTGTAGTCCCAGCTACTCGGGAGGCTGAGGCAGGAGGATCCCTTGAGCCCAGGAGTTTGAGGTTGCTGTGAGCTAGGCTGACGCCACAGCACTCACTCTAGCCTGGGCAACAGAGTGAGACTCTGTCTCAAAAAAAAAAAAAAAAAGGAATATAAGGTGAAATGTATGTTAAGTACTGGAACAGGTAAGTCGTCTGTGAGATTTGGAAAGGTTTCGTGGTGGTGCTAGCATTTGGGGTTGGACTTGAAGGATAAAATTTCAATTTATAGAAATGAAAGAGAATCACATTCCAAAAGAAGAAACTAATTTTAAATGTACAGAGGCAAGAGGCACAATGTGTACTTAAAGAACCATTACCACAGGGAGAAAATGGAAGGTCTTTTAGTATAAACTTTTATTTTATTTTATTTTATTTTATTTTATTTTATTTTATTTTATTTTATTTGAGGCAGAGTCTCACTTTGTTGCCCAGGCTAGAGTGGGTGCCATGGCATCAGCCTAGCTCACAGCAGCCTCAAACTCCTGGGCTCAAGCGATCCTGCTGCCTCAGACTCCTGAGTAGCTGGAACTACAGGCACGCACCACCATGCCCAGATAATTTTTTCTATATATTTTAGTTGTGCAGCTAATTTCTTTCTATTTTTAGTAGAGACAGGGTCTTGCTCTTGCTCAGGCTGGTCTTGAACTCCTGACCTTGAATCTCGGCCTCCCAGAGTGCTAGGCTTACAGGCATGAGCCACGGCGCCTGGCCCTGAACTTACTCTTGAGAGATAAACTTGTTTAACTGTTTCTTCAGAAAGTTGCCATCTTTTAAAATAATAAGCTTTGAAATGTTTTAATTTATAAATTCTGGATATATCTACAAATCTGCCCTGAAAGATGAAAATTTTGCATTCTTAGAGAAAACCGCCTCTATCTTGCAATACAGATTTATCATTACGTTTGGTTAAATCGATTAGCAGTATTCATTACATTGCAAATGTTGCTCATGAAGAGCTAAATTGTATATTTTAATTATATGTCTTCTCTTGAGAGGAGGCTCTTATAGAATATTAGTTAAGAGTTTTGGAGCCATACTGGGGTTCAAACCCTAGATTAGGCACTTCCTAGCTGGGTTAATTCTGAGCAAGTTATTTAATCTTTCTGTCCCTGTATCCTCATCTGTAAAATGAGGACAAGACCTACATGGCCTTGGTAAAGATTAAAGTAGTTAATATGTGTAAAAGTAGTCAGAACAATTGATATTTTGTATACACTCAACAAATGTCAGCTCAGCCAGGCGCCACCCTGTAGTCCCAGCTTCCAGGGAGCCTGAGGTGGGAGATCGCTTGAGCTCAGGAATTTGAGATTACAGTGAACCACTGCACTCCAGCCTGGGCAATAGAGTGAGCCCCTGTCTCTAAAAGATACATAAAAAAGAAATTTTAATTTTTTTTTTTTTTTTTTTTTGAGACAGAGTCTCGCTTGTTGCCCAGGCTAGAGTGAGTGCCGTGGCGTCAGCCTAGCTCACAGCAACCTCAAACTCCTGGCTCAAGCAATCCGCCCGCCTCAGCCTCCCAGAGTGCTAGGATTACAGGCGTGAGCCACCGCGCCTGGCTAAAAAAAAAAGAAATTTTAAAATGTCAGCTCTGGGCCGGGCGCTGTGGCTCACGCCTGTAATCCTAGCTCTTGGGAGGCCAAGGCGGGCGGATTGCTCAAGGTCAGGAGTTCGAAACCAGCCTGAGCAAGAGCCAGACCCCGTCTCTAAAAAAAAAAAAAAAAAAAAAAATGTCAGCTCTTACTATCACTGTTGAGTTTTGTCCTAGAGTTAGAGTTTATAATTGTCTTTCTCTTAGGTATTTCCAATTGCTCCATCCACAGAGGACACAGACTGCAGTCCTCAAGGATCTCATCCACACGGAAAGAATAAACAGGGTTATGCAATAAGGCCATCTGTCTCCACATCAAGTGTTTTATCAAGTCCCCTTTGCAAGGGTCCTCCCTCCCAAAGCCTTTGGTCTTTCCTGCATTGCTCTCCTGAGTTAGATCCACTGTTTGACTTCCAGTATCTTTATTTTTTTCATATACTCCATTTTGCCATAGCATATCTACAAGCAACTTAAGATGGTCTGCCTAACTGACATTTCTGAATCTTTGAATGTAAAAAAAAAAAAAAAAAAAAAAAAAAGAGTTCTTATTCCAGCCTAATAAATGACCTACAGATTGGATGAAAATTTAGACTGACCATAACTTATATCAGCATTTAAAAACTGTCCCACTGTCTGCTAGAATATAGTGTAGTCTGTAAGAAATCTGATGTTGCTGATTTATGCTCTTTTCTCTCAAGGGGACTTTAGGGTCTCTTCTGCCCAGAATTAGTTGAAGATGTATGAGTCTTTTTTTCTTATTGATCACACCGAACTGTTGGGTCTTTTGATCTGAGAATTTGTGTTGTTCAGCTCTAAAATGTTTTATGCTATTTTGTAATTTGTAATTTAAGGCCTCCATTTTCTCTAGTATCTCTTGGTGCAGTTTAACTCTTCTCTGTTTTCTCTCTGGGTTCAGTTATTAAACCTTCTGGGTTGATATATATCTCATATTTTTGCTCCTATTTTCTATTTGCCTTTTTTTTTTTTTTTTTTTTTTTTGAGACAGCGTCTCGCTTTGTTGCCCAGGCTAGAGTGAGTGCCGTGGCGTCAGCCTAGCTCACAGCAACCTCAAACTCCTGGGCTCCAGTGATCCTTCTGCCTCAGCCTCCCGGGTAGCTGGGACTACAGGCATGCACCACCATGCCCGGCTAATTTTTTTTTTATATATATATCAGTTGGCCAATTAATTTCTTTCTATTTATAGTAGAGACGGGGTCTCGCTCTTGCTCAGGCTGGTTTTGAACTCCTGACCTTGAGCAATCCGCCTGCCTCGGCCTCCCAAGAGCTAGGATTACAGGCGTGAGCTACAGCGCCCGGCCTATTTGCCTTTTATTTCTCTCCATGGAGATGTCCTCTATTTTCTAACCCTTATTCATTCAAACAAGTATTTACTGGTGACTGCTGAGCTAGTCACCAGGCTATGTACCAGGCAACACTCTGGGCATTGGAAATACAGCAATCAATATGACAAATCCCCATCCTCATGTTGGACAAAATTAAAAAGTGGGTTGGCCGGGCGCGGTGGCGTGAGCCTGTAATCCTAGCACTCTGGGAGGCTGAGGCGGGTGGATTGCTTGAGGTCAGGAGTTCAAAACCAGCATGAGCAAGAGCAAGAGCAAGACCCCGTCTCTACTAAAAATAGAAAGAAATTAATTGGGCAACTAATATATATAGAAAAAAAATTAGCCATGCATGGTGGCGCATGCCTGTAGTCCCAGCTATTCGGGAGGCTGAGGCAGGAGGATTGCTTGAGTCCAGGGGTTTGAGGTTGCTGTGAGCTAGGCTGACGCCACGGCACTCACTCTAGCCTGGGCAACAAAGTGAGACTCTGTCTCAAAAAAAAAAAAAGTGGGTTAACAGAAAGTGCGATAACATGTCATAAAGAAAAATTAAGCAGGGAGAGGGGAGAAGGTGAATGGGACTAGAAGCCACTTCAGCTAGGGTGGTCAGGTAACAAGGCAGGGAGAGGGGAGAAGGTGAATGAGACTAGAAGCCACTTCAGCTAGGGTGGTCAGGTAACAAGGCAGGCCTGACGTCTGGATGGCAACGAATGAGGTGATCGAGCAAGTCACGTGACAACCTCAGGGAGAGCATTCCAAGCTGATGAAACTCAGGTTCTACTTGAAGGACCTGAGTTCGCAACAAGCCTGGCATTTGACAAACAGCAAGAGGCCAGTATGTCCAGTGTAAAATAAGCAAGGGGGGGATAAAAGAGATAAGGCCAGAGGGGACAGGAAGGCCATGTAAGGTATTGTGGTTATGATAAGGAGCATGGATTTTATTCTAAATTTAGTTAAAAGTCATTTTGAGCAGGCAACTATCATTAAAAAGAAAAAGGGTATTTTGACTGCTGTGTGGCAGATGGACTGTTGGAGTTCAAGGAAGTAGAGACACTTCTATAAGGATAGTTTGTCATCACACAGTGGCTTGGTTAGGGAAGTAACAGACACAGGAAATGAAAACCAGAGCCAAAATATATTTTGAAGTTGAGTTAATAAAAGTTGCTGATGAACACAGGCCATTAGGGAAAGGAATAAAGGATGACTGGGGGGGGGGGGTTGGCCTGGTGCTATTCAACTACCTAAGGAAAGACAGAGGAAAACAGCAGGTTTAGGTGGTGGTAGAAGAGGAACAAGGAATCTATTTATCTGCTTTTTTTTCTTTAGAGACAGGGTCAGGATCTGGCTCTGTCACCAAGAAAAATCATTTGTATAGATAGGGTCTCACTATGTTGCCTAGAATGGTCTCAAATTCCTGGCCTGAAGCAATCCTCCCACCTTAGCCTCCCAAAGTGCTGGGATCACAGGTGGAAGCCACAGTCCCCAGCCCCTTTTCTCTCTTTAAGGTGGAGATATTATAGCATGTTTGTAGGCTGAAATAAAAAGAGTGAAATGAACAACACAGGAGAAAGAGATGGATTAACTAAAAGAGCGAAGTCTTTGAATACATGAGAAGACAAAGTATATGACAACAAATGCAGATAGGCAAATACATTTGACAAAATGTATTGCTCTTTGCTTCAATTTCTCTGTAATACAACAAATTAGTTCATTAGATGGTGGGGATCCGAAGAGTAATTGATACAAGTAGGTGTAAAATTAGTAAGGCCATAGATGACCCGAGCAACACTGTTAACCAAATTGACCTGACATTGAGAATACTAAACCCAATAATGACAAATTATACATCCTTTCCAAGTACACATGAAATACACATCAACACAGACTATGTTCTGGGATATAAAACAAATGTTAACAAATTTAAAATAACAAAAATCTTGAAACATATATTCTTAGAGCATAACTGCTTTAGAAATCAGTAACAGAAATATCTCGAAAATCCCAAAACACTTGGAATTAAACAATATACAATATTCTACATAGTAGCCCTTTTATCAAAGTACAAGTCTCAGAGGAATTTAAAAAATAATTTGACCTTGGCCAGGCACGGTGGCTCACACATGTAATCCTAGCACTCTGGGAGGCTGAGGCAGGTGGATTGCTTGAGGTCAGGAGTTCGAGACCAGCCTGAGCAAGAGCGAGACCCGTCTCTACTATAAATAGAAACTAATTGGCCAACTAATATATATACAAAAAATTAGCCGGGCATGGTGGAGCATGCCTGTAGTCCCAGTTACTTGGGAGGCTGAGGCAGAAGGATCGCTTGAGCCCAGGAGTTTGAGGTTGCTGTGAGCCAGGCGGACACCATGGCACTCACTCTAGCCTGGGCAACAAACCGAGACTCTCTCTCAAAAAAAAAAAAAAAAAAAAAAAAACCCTGCAGCTAGCATCATATTTAATGTAAAAAGACTAAATGCTTTCTCCCTAAGATTGGGAATGATAAAGGACATTCTTCACTCACCACTCATATTCAACATCACACTGGAAGTCCTAGCCAGTGTAATCAGCCAAGAAAACTAAATGAGAGGAATATAGGTTAGAAAGAGAGTAAAATTGTGACTATTCACAGATGACATGATTATCAACATAAAAAAATTTAGCCACCAAGTGAGGAGGCTCTAGGGGAAGCGTAGGCTCAGAGAGTAGTCAAGTATCAGTTAGAAAGTGAATGGACAGGCCGGGCACGGTGGCTCATGCTGTAATCCCAGCACTCTGGGAGGCTGAGGTGGGTGGATTGCTTGAGGTCAGGAGTTCGAAACCAGCCTGAGCAAGAGCGAGACCCCTCTCTACTATAAATAGAAAGAAATTAATTGGGCAACTAATATATATAGAAAAAATTAGCTGGGCATGGTGGCGTATGCCTGTAGTCCCAGCTACTCAGGAGGCTGAGGCAGGAGGATCACTTGAGCCCAGGAGTTTGAGGTTGCTGTGAGCTAGGCTGACGCCATGGCACTCACTCTAGCCTGAGCAACAAAGTGAGACTCTGTCTCAAAAAAAAAAAAAAAAAAAAAAGAGTGATTGGATAAAGGCTTTGGGTTATGTGGAATTTTGCCCATGACAGTTCCTAAGAATTAGAGCATACTGGAAGGAGGTAAACAGGGGGTCAGTTAGCAAGATTGGGAAATAGTTTTGAGGGAGTAAAATTCTGAGTGTAGTCAAATAACCTGAGAGTTCTTAACTGGGCAACTAAGGTAAACTGTTATGAAAAGCATGATTAGTCCACAAAGCAGTTTGTGGCAAAATTTCTTGGTGGTCTTACCCAGCAGTAGAAGCAATGCTATGGGTCTCCCTTAAATCTTATCAGGACAGAAATAAAGTTGGGAGAGAAATTTACTCATTTTTTATACCTCAGTGATCACTTTAATTTCTAAGACCTTTTTGTATTCTTTTTTTTTTTTTTTGAGACAGAGTCTGGCTTTGTTGCACAGGCTAGAGTGTCATGGCGCCAGCCTAGCTCACAGCAACCTCAATCTCCTGGGCTCAAGCCATCCTCCTGCCTCAGCCTCCCGAGTAGCTGGGACTACAGGCATGCGCCACCATGCTCAGCTAATTTTTTCTATATATATTAGTTGCCCAATTAATTTCTATTTATAGTAGAGACGGGGTCTCGCTCTTGCTCAGGCTTGTTTCAAACTCCTGACCTCGAGCACTCTGCCCACCTCGGCCTCCCAGAGTGCTAGGATTACAGGCGTGAGTCACCACACCCAGCCCATCTTGTTTCTTAAATTGTAAAACGAATATAATAAAAAAGTACTTGATTTGGAAGGATTCAATGAGATAATATGTAATACTGGCTGAACGTGGTGGTTCATGCCTGTAAATCCTAGCACTACGAAAAGCCAAGGCGAGAGATCACTTGAAGTCAGGAGTTAGAAACTTGTCCTGGGCAATACAGCAAGACTGTGTATCTGAAAAAATCTTAGGTGGGCAGGGTGGTGCACACCTATAGTCCAAACTACTTGGGAGGCTGAGGTAGGAGGATCACTTGAGCGCAGGTATTTGAGGTTACAGAATACAATGAATTGCATTACAGCATGGGTGAGAGAGAGAGAGGGACCCTATCTCTTAAAAAAATAATGCTGAAAATGCCAACTGAGATATAGTAAAAGACCAATATTAACTGCTATTCTGCTTTGAAAACCCACAATGCTAAGGTTATTCTTAATCAAGTTAAAAAAGCATTCTAATTTTCTAAGAAACAATTAAGACTACAAAATGCAAGTAAACAGGGAACTTGAACAGAAGGGAACAACAATGTAAAAAACTCTAGAAAAGATGCTCAACCACATTAAATCTTAAACACAAACCCACATTACTTTCACCTACATATTAGTTTTTAAGAGAATACTTACATTCAGCAAGAGTGGGGCAACCCTTTCATATTAATATATATTAATGGTAATATTTATTAGTACACCACGATGGAAAAGTATTTTGGCAATGAGAAACTTCTGGAGAGTGTCCTTAAGGAAATAAGCTGAAATGCATACAAAATTGTTTAACATGACATTATTTTTTATTTTATCAAAGTAATATGTACATTTTAATAGTCAAATACTACTAAAAGATTATTTTAAAAAAACAAAGTCATGAGAAATGAAAATGTTCTAAAGTTGATTGTGGGCTGCAGTAGCACATGCCTGCAATCCTGGCACTTTGGGAGGCCAAAGTGGGAGGATCGTTTGAGACCAGAGTTCAAGACCAGCCTGGGCAAGAGCAAGACCCCGTCTCTACAAAAATTAGAAAAATTAGCCAGGTGTGGTGGCATGTGCCTGTAGTCCCAGCTACTCGGGAGGCTGAGGCAGGAGGATTGCTTGAGCCCAGGAGTTTGAGGTTGCTGTGAGCTAGGCTGACGCCATGGTACTCACTCTAGCCTGGGCAAGCATGAGACTCTTATCTCATAAACAATTACATAAAATCAATTGTGGGTGACAGATGCACGATTCTGTGAATAGTCATTGAACTATGCACTTAAAATTTATCTCCAGCTTTATTGAGGTATAAAAAAAATTACATTTACAGTGTACAACACAATGTTTTGATATACATGTTGTACACTTTAATGGGGTGACTAGTATGTGAATTATATCTCAATAAGTGTTAAAAACACATATATGTAGCAGATCTTGACACACATACCCCATTTCACACAAAGGAAAACATATGCTTATATTGCTATCTTTGTATTCATTGGATTTAAAACGTGACACACTTTCTGAATGTAGATGAATACTTTGCTTTTTTACATTGCTCACCCCTACTTCCATTCATTCTTCATGCCTTAGTATTTGGTAATTCATGGAATAGTTTATGACTATAGAGGTATTGGCTGCCTAATGAACATACTGAAAATAAGTTTATTTTTTACATCTTTGTTTCCTATTAGTTTTCTTTTTTCTTTTTTTTTTTGAGACAGGGTCTCACTTTGTTGCCCAGGCTAGAGTGAGTGCCATGGCATCAGCCTAGCTCACAGCAATCTCAAACTCCTGGGTTCAAGCGATCCTGCTGCCTCAGCCTCCCGAGTAGCTGGGACTACAGGCATGCGCCACCATGCCTGGCTGATTTTTTATATATATATATATATTAGTTGGCCAATTAATTTATTTCTATTTATAGTAGAGACGGGGTCTCACTCTTGCTCATGCTGGTTTTGAACTCCTGATCTCAAGCAATCCGCCCGCCTCGGCCTCCCAGAGTGCTAGGATTACAGGCGTGAGCCACCGTGCCCGGCCTCCTATTAGTTTTCTTTTATATATATATATATATATATATATATATATATATATATATATATATATATATAAAATTTTTTTTGTTTTGTTTTGAGACAGAGTCTCACTTTGTTGCCCAGGCTAGAGTGAGTGCCGTGGCGTCAGCCTAGCTCACAGCAACCTCAATCTCCTGGTCTCAAGCGATCCTCCTGCCTCAGCCTCCAGAGTAGCTGGGACTACAGGCATGTGCCACCATGCCCGGCTAATTTTTTCTACACATATTAGTTGGCCAATTAATCTCTTTCTATTTATAGTAGAGACGGGGTCTCGCTCAGGCTGGTTTCAAACTCCTGACCTCGAGCAATCTACCCGCCTCAGCCTCCCAGAGTGCTAGGATTACAGGTGTGAGCCACCGTGCCCAGCCTCTATTTTTATTAGTCCTTTCTAGTATTGCCAATTCTTTCCTTGCACTCCAATTCTAATAAATTTCACACATGAAAAATGTATTTGACAAACTATTACTTCCTTGCTTTCATTTTGTTAATCTCTCTTCAGCAATAGTTCACACTCCTGGTTCGCTATAGAATGGAATGGCTGTACTCTGGGCTGTTACACAACTGGCATTCTGGACTTCTCTTCACACATTCCAGAAATAACCATTGTTTTATCCCATATCTTTCTTTTGCATGACTTACTCCTTCATTTTGGTGGAATATATTGTTCAGGGGCTTCCTGAGAAAATGGAAGACAAAAGTGAGACCTTCATTGTAAGAAAATGTCTAATGTTTTATTCAGAACTTAGAAGTCATTGTTTCATTGCCTTGTACCTTTCTATGTTGTTGAGAAACTTGATGCCATTCTTACTCCCAATTGATTCTAGCTCTCCACACTCCAACTCCCAGAAATTTTGGGGTCCTTCTCATTCTTCCTAATATTGTGAAATAAATTATGCCTTACTATGGGTTTTCTTACATCCATGTGAGGGTGGCTTGATGGGCTCTTACAAAGTGTAGATAGAAGAGTGTCCTTCAATTGTTGGACTTCTTGTACTATTATTTCTTTGATACTTTGCTTCACTCCATTTCTTTTAAGAGTACCAAATAGATATTGGACTTCCTGGAGTGGTCTTCCAATTTCCTTTTTAAAATTTTCCAGCTTTTTGCATTGAAAAAATCCTATCATCTCTATACCACAAATCTTTTAATATTTAATATAAGCAGCAATATTCAATATACAAAGTATTTTTAAAAGTATTCTGCAATTTTTTCATGGATGCAGTATCTTTGAAGATAGTTATATTTTCAGGTTTTCTTCTCTGTATTGATCCTCTTTTCACCTGGGTCATTAGTTTTCGGGACAATCTTAAAAATTACAAAGATTAAGTTTGCTCATATCTTAAAGTTCACTAGGTGGGAACTCAGCCTTTTCATTGAAAAATCTTCAAAAGTCTGAGTCTCTTTAAGGTTTTTCTTTTCTGGACCACTGAATATCTATCTATAGAAAAGGATCTTCCCTCTTCCTTCTCCCTGAGACTTTCCTGTCAGCACTGTCTGTAGAAACTAGGAATAAGCGGGGCACGGTGGCTCATGCCTATAATCCTAGCCTCTGGGAGGCCCAGGCAGGATTGCTTGAGCTTGGGAGTTCAAGATCAACCTGGGCAAGCATGAGACCCTTGTCTCTACTAAAAATACAAAAATTAGCTGGGTGTGGTGGTGAGCACCTGTAGTCCCAGTTATTCAGGAGGCTGAGGCAGGAGGATCTCGAGTCCAGGAGTTTGAGGTTGCCGTGAGCTATGATGACACCACAGCACTCTACTTGGGGTGACAGAGTGAGACTCTGTCTAAAAAAAAGAAAAGAAAAAAGAAACTAGGAATCTACCATTCAACATACAGAGTTAGTTGATCCTCATCTTTAGTCCATGATTGGTATCTTTCAGTCTGAAGACTTTCTGTCAATTTTCCTTCCGCAGTAAAAGCATATCATATTATTAACCTACCCAACCCAATTAGTTACCTACCCAACTGGGTATAAATACAGACTTTTAACCAATCCCCACCCAGTCCGACACCATATCCCCACATTCTGCAGGGCCTGTTGTCTCCAATTTCTAGTTTAAAATTATAAGGAGCAAATTGGATTGCTTCTCATCAGTACTCCTTCTGTAGACAATTAGGTTTGGGCTTTCTCTGCTGTACTAAATCAGTTTCTACTATCCTGTCTGCTTTCCATCTCCCAAAAGTATTTTGACATTTTATCTTCTCTTCCATTTTTTGATCCTAGAGATTGCTACCTTTAAATGTTATTTCAAGGGGGTTTCAAGACACAGCTAGTATTAAAGCATTTGTAGTATCTGCCATGTTTAATCAGAAGTTCATGCACTATAATTTATAATAGAGAAAAACTGGAAACCCAATAGATTAACATACACAGAAAATATGGCAGCACTACTCAATGGTCTCTATATAATCATTTGAATGTTTATGTAAAGAATCTTTAAAGAATTATCACTGTTTTAAAAAGATGAATATTAACAATTACACAGTATTAGCTCAATTGTATAGTAAATCAAAGGAGTGAACACTCCAAAATATCCAGTAAATTCGAGGAGGTATGGTTAGAGCTTATTTTTTAAGTCTAAGTTTCCTGAGATGAGCATATTTTTATTACTAAAATTGCTTAGAGAAAGACGAGTAAAGCAAGCAGTATAGTAGACAGAAAACACAGTAACAATGGCAGTCATCATGTTACCTCTGGGCAAGTCAGGGTTTTTTTTTCCCCCATCTATAACTTGAAGGGTGGCAGGATTTTCAGGTCAATTTTAGTATCATGAAGGAGGTCAGGCCCAAAATGTGAGAGTAAAAGAATAAAGAAAAAGATAAAGAAGCAATTTATTCAGGAAGAAGTCATCTTCAAATGTGGTGGGATATGGAGTTGGGGAAAAAAGGAAATGCAAGTATCTGTAATACAAGTGTATGTAGGGGAAAGAATTACTAGAGAGAACTTCTAGATGAAAGACGAAAAAAATCTAAGACCATTGGAAAGTAGTAAAGAGTATTAGAAGTTACCCTTGAGAAAAGTAGCTTCTTAAACAGAAAAAAGCCCAGTAGAGACCTTTAATCCACCGAATAAAGATGAGAGAATTGGGGACAGAAAGGAGGGCTGCACACATTCTAACCAATTAAACTTTTCAGAAACTAACAATTTTTAACAAATTCAAAGTATTACCAAAACATTTGGGAGTAAGATTTTTAGTTGAACTCCCCAGAGTCTTCCCACACAATCTTTCCTCCTTCCATCCTGCCCTCAACAGGCTCACAACCCTGATTTTACCACACCTTGGCCTTCTCTTTTATAACTTTTCACCTATATCTTAATCTTCTAATTACTACCTTAATCCAGATACCATAGGTCCCTTATTCCAGCTTTGTCGTTTTACTTTCCTCTCAATTCCAAAGCAACTTTACTTCAGTGAGTGCTGTAGGTGCCCTTACCTGTACATACTTGCCACAAAGCCGTCCTGTTTTTGTGCATTCGACAGCACCCTCCCCCACTCCCACAACCTGAACTCCATTACTAAGTGAAGATAAAGGCCAGGGTTAAAAACAGGGAGTCAGAGAACCTAGGTACAATTTATGGAGCAGAAATGTAATTAAATTACAAAATCTAGAGTTACTTGAAGAGGAATGAAGAGGAATAAGCATACCACAGTGATCCAGAGGTAACTTAATCAGAAGTAACAAAATTCAGAGCCATTTAAAAAATGTTCTCATTTAGCATTATACAAGCTATCCATGTAACAAAAACATTTGTACCCCCTTAGTATTTTGAAATTAAAAAAACTGTTCTCTATCAGTACTTCTTTCTATATATGGAATAGTACTAAAAGCAGGAACAGAATCATATATAGCTTTTTCACTGTGAACTCTTTCCTATTACTGATTTTTAAAAAGCAATGAACACTTATTTGGGAAAAATTTTTTTTAAATGAAGAAAACCAATCATGCTAATAATCACCTCAATAAACAATTACCTTTTGCTTCTTATAAAGTTTTGCCTTTTGATTTTACCTGTTATAACACCTTAAGAAGGTTACTTTCTTAAGAATTTTCATGTTACTCACTGAAAAACTGATTCTCTGGCCAGGCACTGTGGCTCATGTCTGTAATCCTAGTACTCTGGGAGGCCGAGGCTGGAGGATTGCTCAAAGTCAGGAGTTCGAGGCCAGCCTAAGCAAGAGCGAGACCCCGTCTCTACTAAAAATAAAAAAAAAATTGGCCAACTAAAAATATATATTAAAAAAAAAATTAGCCGGGCATAGCAGTGCATGCTGTAGTCCCAGCTACTCAGGAGGCTGAGGCAGGATTGCTTGAGCCTAGGAGTTTGAGGTTGCTGTGAGCTAGGTTGACGCCATGGCATTCTAGCCCAGGCAACAGAGTGAAACTGTGTCTCAAAAAACCAAACAGGCCGGGCGCTGTGGCTCACGCCTGTAATCCTAGCTCTTGGGAGGCCGAGGCGGGCGGATTGCTCAAGGTCAGGAGTTCAAAACCAGCCTGAGCAAGAGCGAGACCCCGTCTCTACTATAAATAGAAAGAAATTAATTGGCCAACTGATATATATATAAAAAATTAGCCGGGCATGGTGGCGCATGCCTGTAGTCCCAGCTACTTGGGAGGCTGAGGCAGAAGGATCACTCAAGCCCAGGAGTTTGAGGTTGCTGTGAGCTAGGCTGACACCACGGCACTCACTCTAGCCTGGGCAACAAAGCGAGACTCTGTCTCCAAAAAAAAAAAAAAAAAAAAAACCAAACAAAAAAACCTGATTCTCTGATGATCTGAAGAAAACACGTACCAAGTGTTTGCTGCCCTTTCAGTTTGACTATCCATTGCTAGTGCATGAGAGTTCATTTGAATTCCATTTATGTTTGATTTTTAATAAAGATCCATTTGCTTGCTTCAGCAGCACATATACTAAAATTAGAATACAGAGAAGATTAGCAATTAAAGAGAAAAATAAAATAAACAAAAGATCCAGCCTTGCTCACAATTCTATCCCCAGGCATCAGGACCTTATAGGCCTAATGTGAATTGGTTTTTTTTTTTTTTTTTTGAGACAGAGTCTTGCTTTGTTGCCCAGGCTACAGTGAGTGCCCTGGCGTCAGCCTAGTTCACAGCAACCTCAAACTCCTGGGCTCAGGCGATCCTCCTGCCTCAGTCTTCCGAGTAGCTGGGACTACAGGCATGCGCCACCATACCCAGCTAATTTTTTCTATATATATATATATATATATATATATATATATATATATATATTAGTTGGCCAATTAATTTCTTTCTATTTATAGTAGAGATGGGGTCTCGCTCTTGCTCAGGCTGGTTTCGAACTCCCAACCTCCAGCAATCCACCTGCCTAGGCCTCCCAGAGTGCTAGGATTACAGGTGTAAGCCACAACGCCTGGCCATGAATTGGTTTTAATACCCTAAAGACACAACCAGTTTTGCCATGTAAAATAATTAGTACAAACTCTGACAAGTATAACTTCTTCTATATCAGTATTAATGGAGGGTCAATCCACAGATAATTTCCAATCATTACACCTTTGATACAATCAGACTTAACAAAGTTTGACTACTTTGCCAAGCCAGAACTACTTTCATTCATTTAAAATTTTTTTCTTTTTAGTATGTTTTAGGGAGAACACCCATATTTTTTATTTTATTTATTTAAATTTTCAAAACTACTTTCAAACAAGCTATCTTGAGGTGGTTTCAGGTTGGGAACATACCTATAGTTTAGCCAAGATTTAGTGTTATATTAATATCTATAAAAATATATTAAGTACTTTTACAGCTACATCATTTCATCTCATCTTTACAAATATGATGCAAAGTACTAGGCAAATATTTTACTTAGATGAAGAAACTGAGGCTCAGAGATCTTCAGTGAAAACTAGAATTAAAACCCAGAATTTTATGAAACAATTCAAAGTCCTTTCTATAGTACCATGCAAACTTTCCAGAAAGATCTTATGTGCACGTATAAAAAGAGAATAGTATTACTTTAGGTACCAAATAACTCTAAATTACTCTAGATTTTGGATCAGAATTTAACTAAATAATGTTCTACTTTTAAATAAATAAATTTAATTAAAGCTAAACAGTTTAAACCTGTTTTTAAATTCAAAGTCTTGATATAATGTACTACATTTATCATATGCCCATCGCTATAAAATCTGTCAAGGGGAAATATCTACCTAGTTCTTTTTCCTGTTTAAAATAATGTGAAGACTTAACTGCTTGTCCAGAGATGAGTACCCAGAAATAAGATATAAACCATTTTCAGGGAAAACATGCATGAATTTATTTTTAAGAATTCCCAATAAGGGGGGAAAAATTCAACATCTTTAAAAATGTGTTTATTTTTTAAAAAATCAGTTGTGTACAAAAGTGTTCCGTAGTTTTTAATTCTGAAGACAAATACCCAACCCTCCACCCACCCTGCTTCAATGGTATTTCTGGTAACCCACCCATATTCCCCTTACAGGAAGTTAACGGCTCAGAATAGACCCTCCTACAGAATTTACCATCACTAACAGATTGTTTAGAATAGAGATCTAGAGAAGCTAACAGGCAAGGTTCCCTATAATGGCAGTAGACTTCCAGCAGACACAACAAAGCACCATCAATTGCTGAAAGCTAAAAAATAGATATCATTTTCAATAATATTTCATTTTATATTGGAAAAGTCTTTACATTAAATAAGTCTCTTTCCCCCCAAAGAAATAGTCTAGCTTTTATTATGATGCCTGTAGGTAACAGCAAGCAGACAAGGATCGTTAAACAGCACAGTGCTATGATTTCTATTCACTCATCCTTAAAATCAAACTACACAAACTGTGCCACACCTGATTATATATAGCAGCATGGTTCAAACAACCAAGCAAAAGGTGACACATTCATAACTTACATTTAGGTGCTGACTGCAGGTTTATGAGGGTAGATCAGTCCAATAAAGAGGTAACAGAAAAAACAGAACCAGGGAGATACTAACACTCCCCTACCCCTATGCCACAAGATTTTTCATCTATATCGCAAACAGTGCAAATAGAACATGTGACATAATATGTAGACACCAAAGAAAAGTCACAGTTGGAAATAAAGGCTATTTATCAGTAAATACTTCAAGTTGCCTTCTTTTCTTCCCAGTGACAGCAACTGAGTGATGGAAAGCATTTATTTTTGAATATTACTAAAAGAATGGAAATGCAAATTTTAAAATCAATGGTCTGTACCCTGGAATTGAAATTCCTAGAACTAGAAAGGGTGATTAATACAACATAATTTTGTGACAGTCCATGAAATAAAGTTAATTGTAAACAGATGGCTTCTTTCTTCATATCTAAACACTGTTTCCATCTATGTACAAGAAGGTATACCTGGTTCCAGCTCTTCCCTGCCCCAATGTATCTTAAATCTTTAAAACAACAACAAAAATTCTTAATTTCCTGTTTTGTTACATAGAATTGTGAAATCATACTGCTACTGCAGAGTTTTAAAAGCTCAAATCAGGCATACACTTATATCCAAGATCTACTTCTCACATTGGTAAACTTATTAAGCAGCCTAAACAGTAATACAACATGCTGCATTTTGTAGTGCATAAATAATCAAAATCCATTTTAACTGCCAATTCTTTCTTATACTTAAAAAGAATTATTTTGCATAGTTTTAAATGCCACCAACAATCACAAATGTGAAATACTCCAAAAAAAAAAAAATCAGTCTTAATTTTATGTCAGATTACTCTCCTCAAAAGCAAAATACTCAAGACTCCAAATTTTTTTTTTTTTTTGAGACAGAGTCTCACTTTGTTGCCCAGGCTAGAGTGAGTGCCGTGGCGTCAGCCTAGTTCACAGCAACCTCAAACTCCTAGGCTCAAGCCATCCTCCTGCCTCAGCCTCCCGAGTAGCTGGGACTACAGGCATGCGCCACCATGCCCGGCTTATTTTTTCTATATATATTAGTTGGCCAATTAATTTCTTTCTATTTATAGTAGAGAGGGGTCTTGCTCTTGCTCAGGCTGGTTTCGAACTCCTAACCTTGAGCAATCTGCCCGCCTCGGCCTCCCAAAGTGCTAGGATTACAGGTATGAGCCACCACGCCCAGCCTCCAAATGTTTATATATCCTTGAACATGGTATGTTTAAGAAAACCACAGCCACAATTTTAAACACTTTGGCGAGTCAACTCAGAGTATCTAATTTAGTACCAAGTTCCTTAAATATTCATATACTATTGTATACTTATTTGGGTCACTAACTGCTATTCAGTTATCTGTACTGAAATACTATATAGCTAATTATTTCTTCTTTTAAAAATTAGGTACATACAAGGAAACAGGCCTGATTATAATAAAATGGGATTTTACTATATTTTTTCCAAACATAATTTTTGAGGCTTTAAAAACTGACAAATCCTAAAATATTGAGAACTATAAAAATAATCTCCACCAGGGTACTTTTTCCCTAGGCTTGAACTTTTTCCAAACACATTTAAGACTAGAGAAAAAAAGCAATTGCCTTAGTTACCATGTGTGGGGAACTAAATTCCTGCAGAGAAGTAAAAAGCAGAAACAAAAAAAAGTCAGAAGTACAGTGGGAAATATACCAGAAAGGAAAAAAAAGATTATCACATTAAATGTAAATGAGGTAAGTACATTTTTATAAGGAACAATCCATTATGGAGAACTTCTTAAACCAAATACAAATATTGTACTTTCCTATTTCCTTGGCACTGGTGATGCTGAAGTGTAGTTAGATGAGTAGATACCCCATGGTGCTAATGTGTATAAAAATCAAAGCAAGATATAGCTGCCTCCAAGAGCAAAGTATGTAATGTTTGACCTTTAGTAACCTCTGAGCTCTCTCTCTCCTTTGTCTATCTGCAGGACAATTAAATATACCCTGATAATACAGATAAAAAATAAACTGAGTAGATGTGTGTGATATTTTAAAAAACTCAAATATTTACCAAGCCACTTTCCACTAAGAAAAAATTAATTCTAACCAAAAATGGAGAAAAATTGTCCATATTTTTACACAATCCCACCTTACTTCAAAATATAAAGTACAAGGTTTCAAATATTTAAAATAAATAAAGAAAAATCTTGTTTCCTTTGGCATTTTTAGAAAATAACTAAACTACAGCAATAAAAGGTGATTGTATAAAGACTTATGCTTAAGCAAACATACAGGGGAAAGATAGCGATTTGTGTTCAGTATGCAATAATATCAACTACAAGAGTTAACTACTAATTAAGAAAGCCTTACAAATTTTTGGAAGAACCCTCATGTCTTTAACATTACAATATATTTAATAATGGTTCTTTTATTGCTTCTAGTATCAAGATTATTCAGAAGTCAAATGAAGTTATGCTAACCTTATGGTTCAAAAATTATTTTCCAAATATTTAATGATTATAACTTAAGATAAATAACACCTGAAGAAAACAAACCTTTTATAATATGACTTTCAATATCCACCCTTACTTTAATTCAGTCTGATTCCATTACATTTTTATTATTTTGCATTGGTCCTGAAAATGTAAAAAGAATTGTATTTCTATGAATAGAACTGCCTGCATAAATCCACTTCAACCTTCATAAAATGGTTACATTAGCATTTGAGCTTGCAAACTAATAATTTTCAAGCTTTGAACTTAGAATGAAATGTAACTTTAATACAAATAGAAAGCCTCACTATGTACAAGAGAAGGTAAAGTTTTCAATTCTCATATTATCAGAAACATCCAAAGAAAGCTAAATTTATAACACACTTCTATTCCTATGTGCATTTGAAGTATGTACAGGAAAACACCAACACAGCTTTTATGTGTCAATATGGGGAAGTGCAAGCAACAGTGACTTTTAAAGTATCCAATAAAGCAATCTCTACAAAGCCCAAAATTAGGCTAAAAACTACTGGAAACAGTTGATTGTATCCTTGCCAGTTCTCAAAGAAAAATTTCATCAGTTTAAAAATATATGTCAAATTCACTGAAAAACTAAGTTGGGTTCTTTCATTAAGTCTGGGAATACTGCAATGTCAAGTATTTACTGTTTTTGCAAAAGAAATAAAATTGGCGGCTCCATTTTTACATTATTACTTACTTACACAGGAAAACTTTAAGAGTGTTTGAAGAACTGTGACAAAACATTCCAAACCTACGACCTAAAAATGGAGCAAGGGATACTGTCCCTCGGCACATTTCCCCATCAAATACAGAAAAATTTACCATTAGAATATTAGCCGTGTATGGTAAGAGAGGAAAAATAGATACGGTGTCCCAGTCTGTTGACAAGGACAAAAAGGCTCTGAATAGGTCACCATCTTTAATTCTAGATAAATCTCATATTTAAGAATTCTCAAATGCTTAAAATGATGGTCTTTTCAGCTACCCATCCTAAGAAGTCAAGTACAAGCATGCAAGTAAATTCACAGGCACAAAGGATCCATGTTAAAAACAGTTAAGGTAGCTGTGATGCAACACCAACAATTTGAATGGCCCTGACACACTCAAAATATTATCTTAATTATTCAACAAAACCCTGAAGCAAACTCTTGCTAGTCTTGGTACACTGCTAAACACTAAAGTAGCATGTTTTTCCATGGTTTTAGCTTAGCTCAAAGAATTTTTACACTATTAAGAAAAAAAATTAAAGTATTTCCCCTTTTAAATTTACACAGACGTTTAATTAGCTTTATTTACAGAGCAGGGATTTTTTTTTCTTTTCAGTCTCCAATGGTGCCTAGATAACATTGTTAGGCAAGAATGCCAGTTTAAAAGAAATTTATGCAGAATCCTAAAAATAACACGTGTTGGTGCTCCTCAAGAAGAGGCAAGCTTGACTGTATCAGCAGCTCTCTGTGTGCCTCAGTTACTCAGAAGCAACTCTGTTGCAGTCTCTACATCCCATGATTTTGAAGACAAGGCCACTATTACTGCATTCTATAAAGAAAAGGGAACAAAAAAATCAAATCTCAAGATAACATTTATATTGAGAAATCACACCTTATTTCTACTCTTTAAAAGTTGCATTGTATTTGTAGTGCTTCTATAAGCTTCTAAAAATCAATGACTGGAATCAGCAAAAAGAAAAATTACTGATTTTTAATAACAAAATTTGCTTACCAAAATTAGATTTTCTTATTTTCAAAACCACTTTTGTCAGGCAAGGATTTGCAGTAATAGTTTTAAATCCATCAATATATCAAAATCAAAGTACCATGTACTTACCCTATCAAAGCCCATAGCACAGAGGTTTTCTATTTTTTTGGTGTATTCTGGACTAGAAACTGGTGCTCCAGCATACACATGTGCCCAAAGTCGAGCTGTCTGTTTGAACATTTCAGGATTTTGTTTGTACTATATGAGGGGGAAAAAATGAATTGATATGACAATACAGTTATAATATTTGATACAGTATCTCAGCTCTTAATTACCTAAGACCTTTCTTTTTCCAAATAAAACAAATTTACATTTAAAATGTGACTCCTTTTCCATTAGAGACGAGCTATGTCACTCAAGAAAAGACTATTTAACCTAAAGCTTTGATTCACATGTTGTGTTGACAAAAAACTGAAACAAACCAAAAGATAAATTAACATTAATCCAATTTAATTTCTAAATTCAAAAAATATAATTAGCAAAAACTAAGACTAAGTGAAGCAAGGTATCACATATGTTCTAAACTTTGCAGCAGCAAACATACAACCAACCACAGAATTATAAGCTTATAAAATTATGTGGACATTAGCTAATAAATGTGACCAGCTTTATTTATTTATTTATTTTTTTAAAGATAGAGTCTCACTCTGTTTTCTGGGCTAGAGTGACATGGCATCAGCCTACCTCACAGCAACGTAAATAAAACTCCTGGGCTTAAGCAATCCTCCTGCCTCAGCCTCCTGAGTAGCTGGGACTACAGGTATGAGCCACTATGCCCCGCCAATTTTTTTCTATATATTTTCAGTTGTCCAGATAATTTCTTTCTATTTTTAGTAGAGATGGGGTATCGGTCTTGCTCAGGCTAGTCTTGAACTCTGGAGCTCAAACAATCCTCCCGCCTTGGCTTCCCAGAATGCTAGGATTACAGGTGTGAGCCACCCAGATGCCTGGTCTGTGACCAGCTTTTGTATTAACTACCAGGCAGGCTAGAATACAACTATATTTTCTTCTTTTGTTAGAGCTTTAATAGTGTACAATGACGGAGGGAAACTTCACATCCAAAGTCCTGACTTATTGGCTGGGCACCATGGCTCATACCTGTAATTCTAGCATTCTGGGAGACCAAGCTGGGAGGATGGCTTGAGTTCAGGAGTTCAAGACCAGCCTGACCAAGAGGGAGACCCCATCTCTACTAAAACAGAAAAAATTATTCAAAGCACTTACTCTGAAAAAAAATAAAAATAAAAAAATTAGCCAGGCATGGTGGTGCCCACCTGTAGCCCCAGATACTCAGAAGGCTGAGGCAAGAGGACCATTGGCGCCTAGGAGTTTGAGCGAGACTGTCTCAAAAAGAAAAAGAAAAGAAAATCCTAACTTATAACATGTCTTGAGACAATTATGAACTCACAATAAGAGTATTTTTAAAAGTTAAGACTTCCAATATGAATTGGAAAGAGGTAAATTTACTCTCAAATACTCTTGGACCACAATTACTTATTAAAGCAAAGTATAAATTAACAATAACTATTCATTTTAATATTTCTTTTTAAATTACTTTATACATTTTGAATAGTTTCAGATAGATAAGCATCTATTACAGATAGACCTGGTTTTACCATGAATTCATAGAAAGGAAATAAGTCAAATTATTCAACTATTTTAGGAGCTAGGAGAAATCTTTGAGTCCAACCTCATCCTGTGAGACTTAAAACTAAACAGAAAATCAAAGCTGGAAACTCAAACTCTGCTTTTAACAACCAAATAGGAATAAACAGCACCTACATTAAACATAAAAAACTGTGATTCCAGGCACTCTTGGGAAAAATAATAGAACATATTAACAAAGATATATAACTAACAAGAAGTAAACAGATCTTCAAGGGAAAGAAAGAACAGTTTCCCAGAAGAGATAATATGTAAATTAAAATCTTACAAGATAAAGAAATCTACTAAGAGGAAAAGTTTCCTAAGGTAAAGGAAATAAGACAGATTGGATAAAATGTCATGTACAAATGAATGCAATGATTGAAAAAGCATGAGTTTGAAGAAACCAAGAATATAGGAAATGAAGTTAGGTTTGTAGATAGTTCAAATCATGGAGAAACTCTGAAAACTGAAGAAATCTGGATTCAAGTAGGTGATAGTGGAGCCATCAAAGTTTTTAGTAGTAAAATAAATATTTATACTTCATAAAACTAATTGATATCAATGTAGAAGACAGGGGAAGGAAGAAAGAGGCTGAGAAATGGGAGATATATCAGAGCAGTCAAAATGAGAAATATTTTTAAAATGTGACCTATGGCAATAGAGTAAATATGTAAAATATAGTGATAGAGAGATACTAGGAATGGTATCAACAGGATAAAAGGAGACATAGAGAACTCCAAATGCTGTAACTTAGGTATTTAACTAAATTGGTGATGGTACCAAAGAAGGATGAACAAGTTCGCATGATTTAAGATTATGCATTCAGTTTTGGCAATGTTGCGCAGAGGTATCCAAGAAACATTCAGATAGAACTATGAGGTTCCAAACAGGCTCTTGTGCTCAAGAGAGAGGTCAAGTCTAACCATTTTATCAGTGTATAAGTGGTACATCATTACAGATATGATCATACAGCTGAGTGTATATAAGAGAAAATAAAGGTAACAAGGTCAAAATGGAGGGACTACATTTAAAAGAGAGGAAGAAAAGAAATACCTGTGGAAATAAGAAGGACCAACTATAAAGACGGCAAGAGAAGACGGTAATATATCAGAAACCAGCCAGTCTGGCCGTAATTTGCTAATCCCTTGCCTTAGAATGATCCAAGGGCAGAACTGAAAAATATTTATTCCATTCAACAAATTACAAGGTCCTTGAAAATTTTATAATGCTATGTCAGTGCCATGGTAGGCAGTGACTAAAATTATCACTAAGAAGGGATCATCTTTGAATGGAGGGATGGATAGATGGATACACATAGGATAAAGCATGTGTAGCAAAGTGTTAATCACAGAATCTAGATGGCAGATACATGAGGGTTCACTGAGTAATTTTTGACTGTGTGTGTTTACAAATTATTCTGTTAGGAAAATAGCATCTACCATATACCCCATTAAAGTAGCATGTTAAAAATCAATAAATTTAGTTTTCAGTATTATATCTGACAAAATAACCTCAGCACAAGAAAGAAAACCATTTCCAAATTTAGTTTCAACACAGTATGCTCATGTGTTAACATCACAAACCACTAAAGTGGTTAGAGACTCATACATAGTGTAAGAAAGTCTTTCAAAAGCAGCCATCTTACCTGATTTGCTACTACTGCATCTTGTGGATCATCCGGTTCTGCAGCTGCCAATAGTGCTTGCAATGACAATAATACCGTGCGGAGAGTCATTGCTGCCGCCCTAAAATTCAAAATATGAAAATATCCCAGTTAAGAAGGCTCTGAATGGGAAAAGCAAAGTGGGTATTTTCTGAATAAAACAAAAAACTAGTAGAGCTAAAAGTTACTTAGAATTTTGTTTTAATTATGGAGTTAGTTTATAGAAATTTGTATTTATATACCTCCCTATACATTTCTCCTTTAATTTACAATTAGCCAATTTCTTTTTTTTTTTTTTTTTTTGAGACAGAGTCTCGCTTTGTTGTCCAGGCTAGAGTGAGTGCCGTGGCGTCAGCCTAGCTCACAGCAACCTCAAACTCCTGGGCTTGAGTGATCCTTCTGCCTCAGCCTCCCGAGTAGCTGGGACTACAGGCATGCGCCACCATGCCCGGCTAATTTTTTATATATATATCAGTTGGCCAATTAATTTCTTTCTATTTATAGTAGAGACGGGGTCTCGCTCTTGCTCAGGCTGGTTTTGAACTCCTGACCTTGAGCAATCCGCCCGCCTCGGCCTCCCAAGAGCTAGGATTACAGGCGTGAGCCACCGCGCCCGGCCAGCCAATTTCTTAAGACAAATCATCTTGAACTTTCTTTGCTCTTTTCTTACTATTGCCAATATCATTCTTGTTAGCTTTACCCACTAACTTACTTTCTATCCATTTCTCTAGACATAAAGTGGTAAACTATTAGTATTAATAACTTGTAGAGGCTGGGCATGGTGGCTCACACCTGTAATGCTAGCAATTTGGGAGGCCAAGGCGGGCATATCGCTCAGGGTCAGGAGTTCGAAACGAGCCTGAGCAAGAGTGAAACCCTTTCTCTACTAAAAATAGAAAGAAATTAATTGGCCAACTAAAAATATATAGAAAAAAACATTAGCTGGGCATGGTGGCACATGCCTGTAGTCCCAGCTATTCAAGAGGCTGAGGTAGGAGGATCTCTTAAGCCCAGGAGTCTGAGGTTGCTGTGAGCTAGACTGACACCACAGTACTCTACCCTGGGCAACAGAATGAGACTCTGTCTCAAATAATAATATTAATTAATTAATATTAAAAAATAAGCTGTGGAACTTTCTTTCAATGACACTCTGGAAAACAAGATATTATCAAGCAAATATCCTTTATTTCAAAATATTCCTTAACATCCTGTAATAGAGCATATTTTTTGCTTAAAATACGTTAGTTAATGCCTCTAAATGTATTTGCAAGGAAAATATTTTTATAAAGCAAATATTAAATATTTATCTAGAAGAGTATCTACCTATCTAGCAATGATTCTTAGTATTTCTATTAAAATTTGTTTCATCAATTAATATTGAAATATTTATAAATATAGATATTTTGAAAATATTGGAGAACATAACAGTATGCCATTTTATCACACAAACTAGATAATTCTAAACCAGATTTCTTTTCAACTCAGTTCCTGATTTGAACCACAGAACAGAGAAAATTATTTAGTGACTATTTTCTCAATTTTCCCAACCATGGTACATAAACAAGACCACTTTAGATGCTTAGGAAATAGTGAATTTATTATCAATAATGGATGTCTTAAGGCAATGGGTCTCACAAAGTATTTTTCCCCCAATTAGCATCAACATCCCTTGGAAACTTGTAAGAAATCAGGCCAGGTGCGGTGGCTCACGCCTGTAATCCTAGCACTCTGAGAGGAGAACCCGCCTCTATTAAAAAATAGAAAGAAATTAATTGGCCAAATAAAAATATATAGAAAAAATTAGCCGAGCATGGTGGTGGATGCCTATAGTCCCAGCTACCCAGGAGGCTGAGGCAGCAGGATTGCTTGAGCCCAGGAGTTTGAGGTTGCTGCGAGCTAGGCTGACACCACGGTACTCACTCTAGCCTAGGCAACAGAGTTAGAGAGACTCCGAAGGAAGGAAGGAAGGAAGGAAGGAAGGAAGGGAGGGAGGGAGGGAGGGAGGGAGGGAGGGAGGGAGGGAGGGAGGAAGGGAGGGAGGGAGGGAGGAAGGAAGGAAGGAAGGAAGGAAGGAAGGAAGGAAGGAAGGAAGGAAGGAAGGAAGGAAGGAAGGAAGGAAGGAAGGAAAGAAATCAAAGCTCTTCCCATCTCAGATCTACTGTATCAGAAACTCTGGAGATTTTAATAGGTATGGCAAGTGATTCTGATACACACTAATGTTTGAGAAATACTTAAGCAGTTAATACTTAATTAAGCAATAAATTAAGTGAATTAAGCAGTAAATTAAATACTTAAGCAGTAAATACTTAAGCAGTTAATTACTGCTTAAGCTAATCGAGAAAGATTGTTCTACATCAATGAGATTAAGCCGGTACAACATCCAAAGGTCTATGGTTTATATATTAGAGAAAAATAACACCTTAAATGGTTCTTTATCAAAAATGCTGTTAGAATCAAAATTTTTATTGATCAGTTCATCCTTTTACAGAGATATAGGAATAGGAAAAAAATTGGTAATGATGCTTAAAAATTAGGTGAAATGCTAAACTAGCATTTAAAAGAGAATAGGATTTCTAAAGCTTTTCAAAAGCCTACGTAGTTTTAAGTAACGGAAATTTCTACTGCTGAAATAGGGCTGCCAAAATAGAAATTGTTTTTCTAGACTAAGGTCCTAAATTTCATAAGACCTTACACAAGTTATTTTCAACCAACAGTTGTAACATCTTTAATATGGACAATATTCTTTTAGGGCAGAAGTCAAAACAAAAAGCCAAATTCAATCCTCCAATGTTCATTTTTGTCTATCCATCATGACAATTACAATGGGGAAATGCTTTCTTTATTAAGAGTACCCTACTCTTGGCCGGGCGCTGTGGCTCACGCCTGTAATCCTAGCTCTTGGGAGGCCGAGGCGGGCGGATTGCTCAAGGTCAGGAGTTCAAAACCAGCCTGAGCAAGAGCGAGACCCCGTCTCTACTATAAATAGAAAGAAATTAATTGGCCAACTGATATATATATAAAAAAAAAAAATTAGCCGGGCATGGTGGCGCATGCCTGTAGTCCCAGCTACTCGGGAGGCTGAGGCAGAAGGATCACTCAAGCCCAGGAGTCTGAGGTTGCTGTGAGCTAGGCTGACGCCACAGCACTCACTCTAGCCTGGAAAACAAAGCGAGACTCTGTCTCAAAAAAAAAAAAAAAAAAAAAAAAAAGAGTACCCTACTCTAATTTATTGATGTATCTGCATAAAACTAACAAATCATGAAAAACAAAAAAAGGGATAAATAGACTAAATATAACAAATGGAATATATTAATATAACAATTAAATTTGCTCCATAACATCCCTGGACTTTTTAAGCAACCTAATTTTTGTTGTTTTTTTTTTGAGACAGAGTCTCGCTTTGTTGCCCAGGCTAGAGTGAGTGCTGTGGCATCAACCTAGCTCACAGCAACTTCAAACACCTGGGATCAAGCAATCCTATTGCCTCAGCCTCCCAAGTAGCTGGGACTACAGGCATGCGCCACCATGCCTGGCTAATTTTTTCTTTCTTTTTATTAATTAATTAATTCTTTCTTTCTTTTTTTTCAATTAATTTCTTTCTTTTTTTTTTTTAAATTTCTTTCTATTTTAAGCAGATACGGGGTCTCGCTCTTGCTCAGGCTGGTTTGGAACTCCTGACCTTGAGCAATCCGCGCGCCTCGGCCTCCCAGAGTGCTAGGATTACAGGCATGAGCCACCACACCCGGACTAAGGAACCTAATTTAAAAATCCACACACAATCTTAAGTCATAATTTTTAATTAATAAAATTATTAAAGGAAATTTATCTGAATAGTGAAGATAAATTTTCACTCAAAGGAAGTATTTTATACTAAAACAATTAAACTCACAATACTTTAATCTCAGCACTTTGGGAGGCTGAGGCAGGAGGATCACTTGAGCCCATGAGTTTGGAGACTGCAGTGAGTGTGACTATACACGTGACTATACTCCAGCCTGGGCAACAAAGTGAGACCTCATCTCTTAAAAAAAGGAAAATATGTCAACTGCTCCCTCATTTAGTCAAAAAGAAGAAGAAGTGAGATCCCTATATAAAAATTAGCTAAAATATGAATCAAAGACCTAAATGTAAGAGCTAAAAGACCAGAAGACAGCATAAAGGTAAGGCACTTCATGATATTAGATTTGACAATGATTTCTTGGATACAAGATCAAAAGTATAGAACACAAAAGAAAAAATGTGGCTAATTGCACCACACTACATCAAAGTTAATAATTTCTGTGTAAGCTGGTGTGGTGGCATGCACACCTGTAGTCCTAGCTACTCAGGAGGCTGTGGTGGGAAGATTGCTTAAGCCAGGAGCTTGAGGCCAGCTTGGGCAACAGAGTGAGATCCCTTCTCGTAAAAAACTCCCATGTAAAGGACATAATCAATAGGGTGAAAATGCAACTCAAAGAATGGAAGAAAATATTCACAAATCATGTATCTGATAAAGGATTAGTATCTATTAATAGACTATGTAAAGAACTTCTACAACTCAAAAACAACAAAACTCAACTAAAAAATGGGCAAGAGGCTGGGCACAGTGGCTCATGCCTGTAATCTTGGCACTTTGGAAGGCTGAGGTGGATTACTTAAGGCCAGGAATTTGAGACCAGCCTGAATATAATAGCAAGACCCTCTCTCTACAAAGAATTAGCCAAGTGAGATTGTGCACACTTGAACAGACATTTCTTTAAAATAGATATACAAAGGGCCAATGAGCACATGAAAAGAAGCTCAACATCACTTATCATCAGGGAAACACAAATCAAAAACCATAATGAGATAAAGCCTCACAGCCATTGGGATGGCTACTATAAAAAAAAAAAATTGTTAAGCAGCATTATCACAACTGCCCAAAGGTGGAAGCAACTGAAGTTACCATTGAAGGATGAATGGATAAGCAAAATGTTTACCTTTTTTGTGAGTGTGTGTATGTATATATGTGTATATATATATATATACACACATATATATATATTTGGATTATTGTTTAGCCTTAAAAAGGAAGAAAATACTGACACATGCTACACAATGGATGAACGTCGAAGATATGCTGAGTGAAATAAGTCAGACACAAGAGCCACATATAAAAGAATAAATATTGTATGATTCCACTAATATAAGGCACCCAGTCAGAAAGTATAATGGTAGCTGCCAAGGGGTGGGGATAGGAAGGAGCTGATGTGAAATTGTTCTTTAATCAGTACAGAGTAAGTTTTGCAAGATGAAAAGAGTTCTGGAGATCAGATGCACAATATGAGAATGTATTTAACACTACTCAACTGTACATTTGAAAACAGTTAACATGGTACATTTTATGTTATGTACCAAAACTAAATAATTTTTTAAATTTTAAAGTGGTAAGCTCTTCCCTTAGAGATTCTTATTGTAAGAATTTATGAATACTTTGGACCTATAAATACTTTGTACCTCCTCTACTTGCAGTATCTTCCTATTGCTAAGATTCACAACTTACAGACCTTTGGGGTTACCACATCAAGAATCAGAAAATTAAGGAGCTAAAGTTGAACATATTAAAAAGGATAGTCTACCCTCAAAATTGAAGGAAAAAATCTGGAACTATAACTTTAGATTCAATTCATAACAATCTCAAAGAGAAAAAGGTAGTCATCAGTTTTCTGCCTGATTGAAAATTTTCATGAAATGTTTTGAGGAGTGTTTATAAATCATCAAGTATTAGTTCGTTAAAAAGAAACTTAAATACAAAGTTTTAAAAAGCTAAACACATGCAATCTATGACACAAGAAAAAAATATAAAAAGCTAAACACAAATCAATGATAAACAATGACATTTTAAAAATAATTCAATTTTAAGAAAATTAGTATCAAAATAAAACCTATTCTTTTGACCCTAAATACCACAGAAACTAAATCTTTGTTGGTATAAAGAAATGTATGTGGGCCGGGCGCTGTGGCTCACGCCTGTAATCCTAGCTCTTGGGAGGCCGAGGCGGGCGGATTGCTCAAGGTCAGGAGTTCAAAACCAGCCTGAGCAAGAGCGAGACCCCGTCTCTACTATAAATAGAAAGAAATTAATTGGCCAACTGATATATATATATATAAATTAGCCGGGCATGGTGGCACATGCCTGTAGTCCCAGCTACCCGGGAGGCTGAGGCAGAAGGATCACTCGAGCCCAGGAGTTTGAGGTTGCTGTGAGCTAGGCTGACGCCACGGCACTCACTCTAGCCTGGGCAACAAAGTGAGACTCTGTCTCAAAAAAAAAAAAAAAAAAAAAAGAAATGTATGTGGAATGTTCTACATTAATTTTAAAATCTCAACTTAGTAATGTGAAAAAGTATACAACTGAAAACAATTTTTTATTCCATTTATTCTTCCCACAAAGTACTGATTAAATCCGTACTGCATTGAGATTTGTAGGATTCAGTGTATAAAATTAGTTTAAATCTATTAAAACAAATCCTAATAGTCAAGCAGGAATATGAATTTCAAAATGTGTTAGCTAATTTTTATTAATTAGTAGATAATATGAATAAATCAGTACCTCATAAATCTATTTTCAGTAAATTAATTTTTCTCAAATCTCTTTGCTTTTGTTTTGGAGACAGAGTCTCATGCTGTTGCCTAGGCTAGAGTGCCATGGTGTTAGCCTAGCTCACAGCAACGTCAAACTCCTGGGCTCAAGTCATCTTCCTCCCTCAGACTCCCGAGTAGCTAGGAATACAGGCGTATGTCACCCTGTCTGGCTAATTTTTCTATTTTTAGCAAAGATGGGTTTTCGCTCTTGCTCAGGCTGGTCTCAAACTCCTGAACTCAAGGGATCCTACCACCTCGGCCTCCCAGAGTGCTAGGATTACAGGTGTGAGCCACCTCGCCAGGCTATCAAGTCTCAAATCAATAAAGCATAGTTAATATGGCTACTTATTCATTCACAAGGATTCAACATGTAGAATAATCATGTGAATTGTTCATACCATTGACTGACTTTTATTAAGTATCTTTCACCAGATCATCAATAATTAATCAATGTTCATTCAAAACACTGAATGCTTCTAGAAGAGAATAGCAGGTTTTTAAATTAATTTTTATTATTTTCTTAAGAGACAAGGTCTCACCATGTTACCGAGGCTAGAGGGCAGTGGCAGTGGGCCAGTTCACCCCTCCTTAAGCAACATGGTGGTTCCCCGCTCCTGGGAGGTCACCACATTGATGGCAAACATAGTGCAAACACCCAACTGGCATAGTGCACTACAGTCCAGAAATTCGGGCTCAAGCTATCCTCTCGCCTTAGCCACCAGAGGAACAGGAACTATACAGGCCTGTGCCATTGTACCAACTATTGTAATCTTTTACTGAAGTATAAAGAGTAAGATGCTGTATAGGTGGATCAATTTTTACATGTATACACTCATGTCACTGTCACTCTATCAATAGAGCATTTCCAGCCTCCCACAGTAGCATGTGCCTGTAGTCCTACAGGCTAACTTTTTAAAATTTTTATTCTTACAGAGATGGGGTCTCGCCAGCCTAGGCTGGTCTGGAACTGGCCTTAAACTATTCTCTTGCCTCAGCCTCCCAAAGTGCTGGGATTACACGTGTGAGCCATGGCACCTGGCATTTACATAAGTCTTTTAAAAGATGAAAACAGGCATTCATTTCTCTTGGATATGTTCCTAGGAGTGAAGCTGCTAGTCCATACTAAAGATGTATGTTGAGCTTTGGTAGATATTACTGGTTTTAAGTCGTTAAACTATATATATTCTTACTAGCGATGCATGAATTGTGCATCATTACCAGTATGTAGTGATATCTAATTATGATTTAATCTGCCTTTCCCTGGTGACTAATCATGCTGAGAATAGCATACTGACCATCTAGATATTCTCTAGTGCCTATATGTGTTTCTTGGAAGAACAGTATCACTGATTGAAATTTTTACATGTTGTCATTTTCTTCCCCAGGCAAACAGACACCTTCAGTAAATGGAAAAACATCAGAAAATAGTTTCCACATAGGGTAGTTGTGGAGTTAAGAGATAAACCTAATTAAAATAAGTTGTTAAATATTAATAATGGTAAATCACCACCCCTACATGCATTAATATAAAACACCAAGATTCGGTCAGGCGCAGTGGCTCAGGCCTATAATCCTAGCACTCTAGGAGGCTGAGGCAGGAGGACTGCTTGAGGTCAGGAGTTTAAGACCAGTCTCAGCCAGATTGAGACCCCATCCCTACTAAAAATAGAAAAAAATAAGCCAGGTATGGTGATGGTGGTGCATACCTACAGTCCCAGCTACTTGGGAGGCTGAGAAAGGAGGATTGCTTGAGCCCAGGAGTTTGAGGTTACTGCAAGCTTGGTTGAAGCCACATTACTCTAGCCTGTGTGACTGTCAAAAAAACCCAAACAAAACCACCAAGATTAAGCAATTATTTTGTAGCATACTTGCCCCAAATTATTCAATGTTTATGTAATTCATTTTTCCTATTATTAGCCTAAATGTTTTTCTCTATATCAAATTGCAGTACTTAAGGCTAAGTATTTAAATATGGATATCCACTAAATGTCAATTATACTTCAGTAAAGCTGGTGGGGAGAGATGACTCCATGAATATCCAGTCTCACCTACTTTATCTGATGTGTCTTTGATAATTTTCAGCATCTTTTTTTTTTTAATTTCAATAGATTTAGGGGGTATAAGTAGATTTTTGTTACATGGACGATTTGTATAGTGGTGATGTCAGGGCTTTAGTGTACCCAGAGGTTGTACACCAGAATTAATTTTTTGATCCTTCATCTCCATGATAACCTCTTCCCCAATATTTTTAAATACTTCAATTGTACAGATACGAAACAAGACTATTCACCTGCCTTAGGAAAAGGGAATGGTTGATTTAAAAATGTTTTGATAAAAAAATTCCAGTTCTTTTCCTATATATACACACAATAATCTTTGAACTAGCTACAGGGAGATAATTAGAAGTAGTAGTACTGCTGGCTCAACTTTGAGCAAACAGAGAAGTCAATGGGAAGTTTTAGACTGCAAACTTTATTTGTTTTTAAGGTTCCATTCTGGCTCTTGAGAACAGCCTGAGTAGGTCAAAGCCCGAAGCAGGGAGGGAGGCTAATGCAATCATCCAGGCAAGAGGTAATGTGTTTTTGGACCAGGGTGGTAGCAAAGCTGCTGATAAGATTTTGTAGGTTTCGCCCAATAGATTTGTAAACAGGGTGCAGAGTATCATGATGTGGTTTTTTTTTTTTTTTTAATTATTTTTTTTATTTTGGCATATTATGGGGGTACAGATTTTAAGGTTTCAATAAATGCCCATTTCCCCCCCCCCCAATGATGTGGTTTTTGCCAGAACAAATTCAAGGACACAGGTGCCAGTAACATGGAAAGGGAAGACTATATGAAGATACAGGTTTTAGTGGTTAGGAGAATTATCAGTTCAGTTTTTGAGAAATATTTGAGATGTTCAGCACATATTCAAGTACAGATATTAAGCAAGCAGCAGGATAGGAGTATGAAGTTCAGGAAGGATAAATTTGTGCATATGAAACATATAATGGTAAGTTATGAAGTCAGATGAGCTCACCTACGAAGTGAGTATAGATAGAAAGGAGCAGAGAGATCTATGAATTATCCCTGAGGCATTCTAAAGCACAAAGATCCAGGATATCCAGCAAGAACTAGTTAAGTAGTCTGGGAATGAGCATAGAAAGGGGACAAGAGAAAAACCAAAGTACTGAAGGCCAAATGGAAAAAGTATGATGTCTTTAATACTGCAAATATGCATTCATATCATTGAATCACAGAGCTATAAGAAGCCCTGGAGATAACTTCACAGATAAAAACACTGAGGCCTACAAGTTTGATAAATTGGCTAATGTCACAAGTCAGATGACAGAAGATAAAGTCTATTCCACCCTGTTCAATGTTTGACAGTATCCTGGCCGGTCGTGGTAGCTCACACTTGTAATCCTACAGTAGCACTCTGAGAGGCCAAGGTGGGAGGATCATTTGAGCTCAGGAGTTTGAGACCAGCCTGAGCAAAAGCGAGATCCCATTTTTACTAAAAAAATAGAAAGAAATTAGCTGGACAACTAAGAAATATATATATATTGTAGCTGGGCATGGTGGCACATGCCTGTAGTTTGCAGCTATTTAGGAGGCTGAGGGAGAAGGACTGCTTGAGCCCAGGAGTTTGAGGTAGCTGTGAGTGAGCGAGGCTGATGCCACGGCACTCTAGCCCAGGAAACAAAGTGAGACAGGGAAAAGGAAAAGGAAAACAAAAGGAAAGGGAAAGGAAAGGCCAGCACGGTGGCTCACGCCTGTAATCCTAGCACTCTGGGAGACCGAGGCGCGTGGATTGCTCAAGGTCAGGAGTTCAAAACCAGCCTGAGCAAGAGTGAGACTCCCGTCTCTACTAAAAATAGAAACAAATTAATTGGCCAATTAATATATATAGAAAAAATTAGCTGGGCATGGTGGCGCATGCCTGTAGTCCCGGCTACTCGGGAGGCTGAGGCAGGAGGATGGCTTGAGCCCAGGAGTTTGAGGTTGCTGTGAGCTAGGCTGATGCCATGGCACTCACTCTAGCCTGGGCAACAAAGTGAGACTCTGTCTCAAAAAAAAAAAAAAGGGAAAGGGAAAAGGAAAAGAAAAGGCCAGGCTCTATTCTAAAAGAATTACGTGAAACCACTTATTTAATCCTCTCAACCCTATGAAGTAGGTATTAACCCCATTTTACAGATGAGGAAACTAAGGCACACAAACTTTGCTCATGACCACACAGCTTAGTAAATGGCAGAGATGAAATCTGAACCTGATGGCTCCAGAGTAGGAATTCTTAAAATACTATGCTGCTATGATCAAATCAGACAAACCAAGTGAAAGTACTATAAAGTGCTATTATGCAAATGAATGTACCACCTACAAAGACTCTCCTTGTTGGAAACTGAGAACCTTAACTGTGCTCAATAAAAACAACTTCTAACAATTTTGTTGCTTACATTTCATCTAAGTGGAAGATGACTACTTCAATACTTACTTTTTTAAATCTTTCACAAATATCTTCCTGAGATAGCGAAGAATCAAATTTACCAAAATAACAAATGAAATCCAAGACTTTTCTAAATGTAAAGGTAGAATCTGACATTATCTATTTAAATATAGATTGTGATCTCAATTATAACATATTTTCAATTATGTACTTAAAGGATTTTATAAAGTTACTGCCCAAATAAGATAAAGGATAATATATGTTCTGAAGCAATTAGACACTTAACATTCTTATAGTCTTGGAGAGAAGGTGAATTCAAAATCTCTTACCATTGATCTTTCAGGATATCCAAACAAATAGCCCCTGTGACGGAGCTAATATTAGGATGCCATATTTTAGTGATAAACCGGACCTAGAATATAAAGCACACTTAAGTTTTTAAGTAACAGAAAGGAAACATATGTAGTTTATGTAGAACTACAAGAAAATGAAATCTTTGAATTAAAAAAAGTCCATATTTCTATTACATCAATTTTGCCAATGTAAACAGACGGGTGTAGAAGACAAAGCATTCAATAAACTGAATGTTGTCACTGACATAAATTCTTTTTAAACCTTTTAATCAATGCTCCACATTCAAACAAACCCAACAATTAGTAGCAGCTTACAATTTACTTACCATAATGCTAGTTGCTTTGAAAAATATAACAAAGACTAAAATCCATTTGGGTAAATAAGGTAGCACATAAAATCAAAATATAGATACTAAGTGGCACCTTTCTTAGTGTGAGGTAGAGTACAGAATAGGTTTGAAGAAAAAAGTAAGCAAAATCAATACATGAAGCACAAGTAGTAAGTGGCTGTAATATCAATTTTTCTGTAGAAATTTTTCTCAAACTCTTTTTTAAAAAAATTCAACAAATATTTTAAGATCTATTAATATGTGCCAGGCACTGAAGAGACAATGAAGCTTAGAGTCTAAGAAACTTACCCCAAATCAAATAGCTAGTTAACAGAGCGAAGTGCAAACTGACACAATCTGATTCCAGAGTCTAAGTCTTTTTTTTTTCTTTGAAGACAGAGTCTTGCTCTGTCACCCAGGCTGGAGTGCTGTGGCATGATCTTAGCTCACTGTAACCTCAAACTCTTAGATTCAAGTGATCCTCCTACCTCCCTCTGCCTCCCAAGTAGCTGCCACATCTGGCTAATTTTTATTTTTTGAACTCCTGTTTTTTTTATTTGTTTTTTTTTTTTTTTTTGAGACAGAGTCTCACTTTGTTGTCCAGGCTAGAGTGAGTGCCGTGGCGTCAGCCTAGCTCACAGCAACCTCAAACTCCTGGGCTCAAGCGATCCTCCCGCCTCAGCCTCCCGAGTAGCTGGGACTACAGGCATGCGCCACCATGCCCAGCTAATTTTATATATATATATCATTGGCCAATTAATTTCTTTCTATTTATAGTAGAGATGGGGTCTCGCTCTTGCTCAGGCTGGTTTTGAACTCCTGACCTTGAGCAATCCGCCCGCCTCGGCCTCCCAAGAGCTAGGATTACAGGCGTGAGCCACAGCGCCCGGCCTTAAACCCAAGTTCTTTAACACCTAATAAATTAATTACCATGTGCCAAGTAATGTTCTAAGCATTTTTTATAAAGTACTCTTCAATGTGCACTCCAAATCTGCGCTACTTATGAAAAGAAGCTAAATAGTTTCTGTTTCTCTCTTCTTGTGATTTCTTGGTATGTCTATACTACCTGTCTTTACTTCTTCACCTCCTATCCATTCACTAACTCATACTCAATCTGAAGAAGCACTTTAAGTCACCAATGGCTTCAAAGCATCTAAAACTTTAAGGATACTCTCTACTCCTTCACTCTCACTGTTTGATCCTTTTTTATTCTCAAAATAAATAATGTTATTGCTTTCAATGATACCACACTTCTCTGCATCCACAGAACCACCAACCCATTAAAGGAGACTATTATTTTTCACCTGGGTTACTACAGTCTCCTTACCTTCTGTTCTGTCCTATCCAGTCATTTTCCATACTGAATCTAACGACAGCCCTTTAACCACTTCAGTACGAGTCAACTATAGTCAATAGCCACAGATGAACCGAGCATTGACTTTAGCCAATAGCCGTGATATGACTTTTCTAATTTTTCATTTATCAAATAAAATTGTGAACATTTAAAAATAACGTAACGAAAACATATATGTATATGTTACCTATTCGGATTTACCTTACAAGTAAAGCTGCCTGTAAAGTAAAACAAGCTTTCAGTGCTTTCAAGCTTTCCTCATCACACAAGAGCAAAACAGATCCGTCGTCAACACACAGCACAAACTATCGTACGGACTGAGTGCGGGCTGTGGGCAAGGTTTTGCGGCCAGTGAGTGCTGTACCAAAGTGGTTAAAACAAATCTGATTTGTGTCACTACTCTTCTTAAGACCCTTTAATAACTGCTCATTCCCTTTATGTAACCCCACAGTCTAAACCAGGCCCTAGCCTACTCCTCAAATCTCAACTCCTACCTCCATTCCACATTCTACTCTTCTAGTCAAAAGGCATATTCAAAAAACATTTTTTTTTGCCCTGTGGGCCTTCAGGCATGTTTGTTTTCTAAATAACACACCTCTACACCCTCTTCAAGTTTCAGCTTCCGTATCTCTTCTTCCTGATCTGTTGCTAACCACTCTGTACTTTATACTATACCACATTATTGATTATACTTGTATAACTTCTGCCTTATTTGTCTGGTCTTCCCTAAAAGGCACTGTATCCATCCTGCTTCCTAGAGCATTCCCAGTATTTAAAACTGCCTCAAAATAAATGAATGTGCACTTAACGTTATGGTAAACATATTATTATAGGACTAAGTAGTATTTCTCTGAAATACAATTGCAGGTAAAATACAACAAATAATTCTTTATAAAAGATATATAACCACCAAATTTTCACGTCTTAATACGGGTTCAATATTCCTTATCTGAAAATCCAAAATCCTCTAATGAGTGAAATTTCCTTTGAGCATCAGTCCACACGAAAGAAGATAAGGATTTTGGATTTTCACATTAAGAGTCAACCTATATTTACCATTCATTGAGTTTAATGGATAAAGTTACAAAATAACTGCTATAATTTCAATAAAACAAACCATAGTATTTTGTAACTTTAAAATAAAGTGGTTCAATATTTTCACAAGACTGGAAAACAGTATTGAAATTACTACTGAAGATGTCAGAGGATTATGGTTTAGCCAAGTGATCTGAGGATGTATGAACTGTACATACTGGCCAGTGTGGTGGCTCACACCTGTCATCCCAGCACTTTGGGAGGCCAAGGTTCACTTAAGCCCAGGGGTTTGAAAATAGCCTGGGCAACGTTGCAACACCCCATCTCCACAAAAACTATTTTAAAAATTAGTGAGGCATGGTGGTGCCTACTGCAACCTTAGCTATTCAGGAGGCTGAGGCAAGAGTACTGCTGCTATTCATGATTCTCTGTGGATACATATGCAGAACTAGAGAAATACCAGCATCAAGGATAATTATCATGGCTGGGCGTGGTGTCTCCCACCCGTAATCCTAGCACTCTGGGAGGCTGAGGCAGGCGGACCACTCAAGGTCAGTGAAGGTCAGAGTTCAAAACCAGCCTGAGCAAGAGCGAGACCCGGTCTCTACTAAAAATAGAAAGCAAATTAACTGGCTAACTAAAATCAGCTGGGCACGGTGGCACATGCGTATAGTCCCAGCTACTCTGTAGGCTGAGGCAAGAGGATCACTTGAGCCCAGGAGTTTGAGGTTGCTGTGAGCTAGGCTGATGCCACGGCACTCTAGCCCAGGCAACTGAGTGAGACTCTGTCTAAAAAAAAAAAAGGAGGAAAAAGAAAAAAAAAGGATATTATCATTAAACTAATTCTTACTTTGTGCTATAATCTATAGTTAGGAAGAAATAATCTCGAATTTGCACATGATCCATAAAGAAATTAATCTTCTAGATTATCTTCATTATCTACCAGAACAGATATAAATAACTGTTTTATAAGCAGTTTTTGTGTGGTCTACCACTCTTTATTCCTTCTTTCTTTCTTCCTTCATGTTCTTTATCATCAACTACCTCCTTTCAACTACATCCTATCATCAACTACCTCCTCCTAGGTTCTCTCTGCCTTCCTCAAGTCTTAATGTTATCAATTAGTATTCACATGCAACCCAGAATATTGTCCTATTATTTTACACCTAACTCACATCCACTGTATTCTACCATTTTCTCCCACAGTCCTGCCATCTCTGTCCTATATCAACAAAATGTAGAATCAAAGGGGATATGTATAAGAGCAAGTAATAATACAATGGACACTTTTAATGACTTATGTGAGTCATATTTAACTCTGATTATAAAACATATTATGAGATGGTTTACACTACTAAAATGCTTATTAATAACAATTCAAGTCTCCTTATTTTCACATACAAACTAATACTAGCTCTGTCTGGGAACTTCAGAACACTCACTAGCTTTAGGAAGCACTCAAGAAATAAAAACAGAAATCTGAAGCCTATGTACACTGTAGATACTATTTAATAAATGTCCCCAGACAGAAACGATGGAGACTATTCTTAATTATCAATATTTTTTTTTTTTTTTTTTTTTTGAGACAGAGTCTCGCTTTGTTGCCCAGGCTAGAGTGAGTGCCGTGGCGTCAGCCTAGCTCACAGCAACCTCAAACTCCTGGGCTTGAGTGATCCTTCTGCCTCAGCCTCCCGGGTAGCTGGGACTACAGGCATGCGCCACCATGCCCGGCTAATTTTTTATATATATATCAGTTGGCCAATTAATTTCTTTCTATTTATAGTAGAGACGGGGTCTCGCTCTTGCTCAGGCTGGTTTTGAACTCCTGACCTTGAGCAATCCGCCCGCCTCGGCCTCCCAAGAGCTAGGATTACAGGCGTGAGCCACAGCGCCCGGCCCAATTATCAATATTGATTGGCATAGCATCATCAGTATTCTTATCTCCTTCTACAGGATGCATCCTACATTTCATTCATTCTTTCTTTTTTTTTTTTTGGAGACAGAGTCTCACTCTCTTGCTTGGGGTAGAGTGCCGTGGTATCAGCCTAGCTCACAGCAATCTCAAACTCCTGGGCTCAAGCAATCCTTCTGCCTCAGCCTCCCAAGTAGCTGGGACTACAGGCATGTGCCACCAAGCCTTGCTAATTTTTTCTCTATATATTTTTAGTTGGCCAATTGATTTCTTTCTATTTATAGTAGAGAGGGGATCTTGCTCTTGCTTAGGCTGGTTCTGAACTCCTGACCCTGAGCGATCAGCCCCTCTCGGCCTCCCAGAATGCTAGGATTATAGGTGTGAGCCACCGCACCCGGTCCTCGTTCATTCTTTAGTTCAACAAACACTTCAGCTCCTACTACATGATAGATGTGAGTTTGTACTTCCACGGAGAACTTTCAGTTTTAAGATTATAATTCAAGAATATTACATTATTAAATCAGCTTCAACTCTCTCATCATACAAAAAAATATGCTATTTTATTTTAAACATGTGTACTTGCTCATGTGTGTACATGCTCATTAAAGATTATTAGCATTAGTATTTATATAAAATCTCACATATAAGAGATGTTTGTAACATCCAGGAAAAAGAGGAAAATTTCCAACATAATCTCCAATATATAATAGGACAAATCATTGAGCTAGAGTTTGACTAATTTAATATTTTTTTCATTAACAAAATATATATTACAATTTAACTCTAGAAATAGTATTGGTTATATGCATTAAACCGAATTCCTTCTACATTATTTTCAGCTGATTCAAAGATACATTTTTCTCTTTTTAGAAATAAATCTGACATATTAAAATAAATTTAAGTTTTCAATCTTGTCTCAAATTTTACTAGTATTAATAGTAGTACAAGGCCAGGCGCAGTGGCTAATGCCTGTAATCCTAGCCAAAGCAGGCGGATTGCTCGAGGTCAGGAATTTGAGACCAGCCTAAACAAGAGCAAGACCCTGTCTCTACCAAAAATAGAAAGAATTAGCCGGGCATGGTGGCGCATGCCTGTAGCTCCAGCTACTTAGGAGGCTGACGCAGAAGGATCACTTGAGCCCAGGAGTTTGAGGTTGCTGTAAACTAGGCTGATGCCACGGCACTGTAGGCTGGGCAACAGAGCAAGATTCTATCTCAAAAAAAAAAAAAAAAAAAGGGGGAAATTATAATAGTTTCCTCTGAAGAAAAACAAATAGTAGTATAAGAGAATATAATCAGGTAATTTTGATATTTTTACCTCATAACAAGAAGTAAAATTAAACCTGAGTCCAAACACATGTGAACACATAATTCAGCAATATACAAAATATTCCCCATTCTTTCCATTGTATTTACCAATCAGTAAAAATCCAGATCAATATAGTACATATCTAGAACATATTTATTGAATGTTCATTAACATTTACTACAACAGCTGAATGCCATAAATGGAATGCATACCATATTTAAAAGAAAATTAAATTACAGCTATGACAAATTGGTTGAAGCCACAGGGAGACAAACTAGGGTTTACTAAAGGAAGACCTTTCTAAATCTCAAAGCTACCTCCTAATGAATGGCTGGAATTAGGATAGAAGTGGCCTTGGAAACAACATGAGATAGTAACAAAAACATCAGACATAATTCAGTTCTTTTTTGTTTTTCTTTCTTTTTGGTTTAAAAAGTCTGAGGACATACTTCAGTTCTTACATTTTGAGTCTATTTTTCTCATTTTGTTAAAAAAGGGGGGGGGCGGTCAGGCACAGTGGCTCATGCCTGTAATCCTAGCACTTTGGGAGGCATCACCTGAGGCCAGGTGCTCGAGACCAGTCTTGGCAATAGTGAGACCCTGTCTCTACAAAAAATTTAAAAATGAGTGTGGGGATCCTTTTGTAGTTCATAAGCGTGATGATTGGGTCTTCACTCGCTATGCGTGAGATGTGCCTCCCTCAAACCTTGTTACGACATCGGCACATTACCCGTCTGACGTGAAAAAATAAATAAATAAAAAAAAATAAAAATGAGTGTGGCATGGTGGTGCACACCTATAGTCACAGCAACTCAGGAAGCTGAGGGAGGAGAATCGCTTGAGCCCAAGAGTTTGAGGTTGCAGTGAGCTATGGATGATACCACTGCACACCCCAGGTAACAGAGCGAGATCCTGTCTCCAAAAAAAAAAAAAAAAAAAATGGTGGAGGAGGGGCAGGGGATGCATTTAATAAAAGTTATTTTAAGGATTAAATGAAATAATAGGTCAAAGTACCTAAAACAGAGCCACCACTATGCAATTATGTTGGAGCTATTATACACTATAGAGGCAACACCTTTACTGAGACAACTGAGACATAACTCACCTAAAGTGTACAACTTCATAACTTTTGGTATAGTCACAGACTTGTGCAACCACCACCACAATCTAATTTTTTACTATTTTATCACATCAAAAAGAAACCCTGTAACCATGAGCGGTCACTTCACTATTCCCTCATCTCTAAACAACCACCAATCTACTTTCTATCTCTACAGATTTGCCTTTTTCAATGCTTTTTATAAATGAAATCATATAATGTGAGGCCTTTTGTGCCTGGTTTCTTTTTTTAAAAATATATTTTAATGAAAACACATTTTCACTATCTTTAAATAAAAATAATTTGCATTTTTTAATTTGAAGCTGCTCTGGCATTAGGACTTAATTGCGTCCTGCTCCATAGGTTTCAGATGCCACTAAACCACTAATTCCTCAGTGCTCTTGAAGCACATGTTAGACATGCCCTCTTCTGCTGGAAGTCCTTGTGGCAACTTGAGGGGCTTGATTCTTATCAAATGTTTAACTACTTTCAGTTTTGCATTCACTGAAGGGATATTATGAATTTGATGTGCTTTTTCTCATCTTTTTCCCAATATGTATGACTTTTTGTACTTTTTATTCTGGTTAACAATATGTAGTTTATGAGGGTTCTGTGGATTCCCAGAATACTTTTCATGATTTGCAGGTGATGGCTGAAATACTTTACCTGGAATTCTTTTTTTTTTTTTTTTTTTGAGACAGAGTCTCACTTTGTTGTCCAGGCTAGAGTGAGTGCCATGGCTTCAGCCTAGCTCACAGCAACCTCAAACTCCTGAGCTCAAGCAATCTCAGTGCCTCAGCCTCTCAAGTAGCTGGGACTACGGGCATGTGCCACCATACCTGGCTAATTTTTTCTCTATATATATTAGTTGGCCAATTAATTTCTTTCTATTTTTATAGTAGAGATGGGGTCTTGCTCTTGCTCAGGCTGGTTTTGAACTCCCGATCTCGAGCAATCCGCTCCCCTAGGCCTCCCAGAGTGCTAGGATTACAGGCGTGAGCCACCGCACCCGGCCTGAAATTCTTAACGTAGTAAATTTGTGATAAATCCAATGTGTCACACCTTTTGTCCCAATCTATATAGTCTACATGAGAGGGCCTCTGAACTACTGAGGGTAAAATTCCTGCCATAAAAGTGTAGTGATTGTTCTCTTTACAGGCAGTTTTCACCTAATGTTCAGCCTGAACTTTCCCAATAAGAAGCCAAGCAGAGGAAAAAACTCTGGTTTCTTTCATTTAGCATAAAGTTTTTAACCACTTCGGTATGGTGCTCACTGGCTGCGAAACCTTGCCCACAGTTGGCACTCATAGTCCGCACAATAGTTTGTGCTGTCCATTGACGATGAATCCGTTTTGCTCTTGTGTGATGAGGAAAGCTTGAAAGCACTGAAGCTTGTTTTACTTTACAGGCAGCTTTACTTGTAATGTAAATCAGAATAGGTAACATATACATATATGTTTTCATTACATTATTTTTAAATGTTCACAATTTTATTTTTTATTTTATTTTTTTTAGACAGTCTCGCTTTGTTGCCCAGGCTAGAGTGCGTGCCGTGGCGTCAGCCTAGCCCACAGCAACCTCAAACTCCTGGGCTCAAGCCATTCTCCTGCCTCAGCCTCTCCTCAGCTAGCTGGGACTACAGGCATGCACCACCATGCCCAGCTAATTTTTTCTATATATATTAGTTGGTCAATTAATTTCTTTCTATATATAGGAAACACAGGGTCTCGCTCTTGCTCAGGCTGGTTTCAAACTCCTGACCTTGAGCAATCCTTCCGCCTCAGCCTCCCAGAGTGCTAGGATTACAGGCGTGAGCCACCGTGCCCGGCCCACAATTTTATTTTGATAAATGAAAAATTAGAAAAGTTATATCACGGCTGTTGGCTAAAGTCAATGCTTGGTTCATCTGTGGCTATTGACTATAGTCAACGCTCGGCTGTGCGCATTCATCTGTGTCGACTATAGTCGACGCTCGTATCAAAGTGGTTAAGGTTCATACATGTAGTATTTATTGGTACTTCATTCTTTTTTATAACCAAATTATATTCCATTGTGTGGATATATTACATTTTATTTATCCATGTACCAGCTGATGACATTTTCAGTTGGTTCTATTTTTTGGCTATTATAAATAGTGCTGGTATTAACATCTTTGTATAAGTTACTGTGTGGACAAATGTTCTGATTTCTACTGGGTAGATACCTAAAAATGTAATTGCTGCGTCATAAGGCAACTCTATGTTTGGCATTTTGACCAAACTGCTTTCCAAAGATGCTACAACATTTTACATTTCCACCAGAAATGTATGAGAATTTCAATTTATAGAGAAAATTTAAGTGTCAATACTACTGTATTTTAAAATGTTGTTACAAAGGGAAACCAACAGACTACTTTGGAAAGGGCCTCTTGGGGTAGTAGTCACTGGTTAATGCTAGTTAACGTTTACCAAGTGCTTACTATGTGCCAGGCGCCTCTAAATATTATACTCCAATAAATCTCAGGCACCATAAATTATTCAAGACACCAGTATTTTATGTACCTTTAAGAAAGAAAAAACTCTGCCAATTATGACATGCCATCCACTATGTATCCTGATTTCAGAGATGTTAAAAATGTGAAAAATGTTCATAGTATTGAAATATAGTTCTTTAAATGGATTAACTCTTTTAATCTTTATAGTCCTATGAAAATATTTTAAAGATGAGGAAACTGAGGCACAGACATTATATAAATTTCCTAAAATGAAAAAGGCAGTTAAATGGAAAAATTAAGATTTGAACTCTGGTTGATTGTTCTTGGTAGAGTCATATTCACATTTCAGAGATTTTGCCCTCAACTCTTCCTTATCAGGATCAAGGAAGTAGATCCTAGTGATGTTAACACATGGGATGTAACACAGAGCCATATAGAGTCTGTGTTCTATTTAACCTCTAAGCCTCAATTCCTTCATTTATTAGTTATAAAGACTGTTTTGGGAAAGGCATATTAAATTCTTAGCACAAAACAAGTGACAGATACTATTATCATTATTTAATAGTAAAAATATTGTGGTTGAGAGTAGTCCCTCTAGAGCTCTTTTCTTCCTTCCTCCCTCCAGATTTCCATAAAAAAAAAAAAAAAAAAAAAAGGTCCACCAATAGCTGAATGGATAAACAAAATGTAATGTGGCATACATGTGCAATGGATATTATTCAGCCTTAAAAACAAAGAATTTCTGATACATGCTTACAACATGGATAAACCTGAATAACATAATGCTAAGTAAAATAAGCCCGACACAAAATAACAACATACATAATAACAACATGATTCCACTTAAATGAGTGAGGTACCAAATTCCTATGAATTTGAGTAGTCAAATTCATAGGAACAGAAACACAATAGTAGTTACCAGATGCTAGGAGCAGGGGGTAACAGGGAAGTATCACCTAATATTTCAGTTTGGGAAAATGAAAATGTACTAAAGATAGATGGTGGTGAATGTTGCACAACAATGTGAATATATTTAGATGCCACTGAACTGTACACCTAAAACAGTTAAAATGGTAAATTCTATGTGATGTATATTTTACCACAATAAGAAATAATCAACCAGCCTTGTCAGAAAATAGATGTACATAAGCAATAGAATAATAGGCACCCCATACTGTTAAGGGATCCAAATTCACCCTGAAACTTCTATTACCATGTCTATTCTTAAATGGGAACCAAGAGATTGAATGAATATATTCCATGACATTCACGGAGTGACTGCTATCATATGCTCAAGGGACACTATAATATTAGGATCGACAGATTAATACATAGGTGTATAAGACATGGTCCTTGGCTCAGGAGTATAAAATATAGTGAAAGATACATACCCAAAATAATACATGGATTGGTACTGTATTTGTGTAGGCACTATATAAATTGTATAAAATGCTCTTGAGAGAGTAGAGGGAGAAACATTTGATGGGCACAGCTTAGGGAAGAAAGGGATACTTTACCTAGACCTCTAAAGAAAACTAGAATTTGAAATAATAGGGACAAAGATTCAAGTAAAAATGAAAGAAAGGTGTGGAAGAATAAGTGCCAGCTACAAAGAACAAATAATCTAGGCTGGAAAATGAGACCCACATTGCAAGTGGAGGTGATAGAAGATTAGAGTGGAAAAGAGGATTGTAGTCAGGTTGTAGGAGGTTCTAAATATCAAGCTAAGGCATATAGACTTTATTAATGGAAAGAAAAAAAAAAAAACATGATCAAAATTGCATTTATGAAGATTCATAAAACAGCAGTGCTAAGAAAGAATAGAAATGATAAAGATGGAAGGCTGATTAAATAATGGGCAAAATAGGGAAGTAATAAAGTTGAATGCCTCGACTAAGGTGCTGACAATAGCAAAAATAGAGACATAAAGGCGGTTCAGTCATAAAAGTTTTGGTTGGGTCCCTCTGTTGTACATGATCTTAGGGTATTCCATTCCCTCATTTGACATTCATCACAGTTGCAATTCCTTGCTCATTATTTTTTTCTCATGCTATACATGTCAGCTCAATAAAAGCAGATAAAATATAGTCTTAGTTATTGCTATATTCCTTGGCATATAATTGTTAAATGAATGTAGAACACACTCTTCCCTAAAACACATAGTTCTCTGAGTCAATAAGAACCTCTCTATGTGCAAAAGGGCACTCTAAATTTGGGAATACTGTAAGTTTTTCCACAGCTAGTATGTAAGCCATTGTCAGATACACATCCTATTCTCCAGGGTAGAGCTATTAATGGCTGCCTTTGAGTTAAGCTTGCTTTCCTACTAATTTCAGAAGCAAGCCATCTGCCATTACCTAAAATCTTAGCCATATCACATTTACAAATCAGAAAGCTGTAAGTTTAATAAACCAAAACATATATATTAACTAAATAAGCCAAGAAATAGAAAATATTTTAAAAGTCCATGCACAAAAATGAATTACAATACCTTAGGGGGATTAAATGGATATGTTTCTGGTATTTTTATCTCTAGTTGGTATCTTCCTCCTAAAAAGAGAGGAGACAGAAAGTTAAAGAGTGCTGCTCACCTCAAATATGTGAATCCAAATATATTAATAGAACTTTTCAAAGCATCTATTATTTTATATTTAATTATAACAAATTCATTTCAAAATTAAAACCCAGAAGAATAATCAAAAGCACTAGTTTTTAAATTAACTAGTATAATTTCCATCTCCTTTTATTTCCTCTAGTCCACCCTGCTAAAAGTTGCTAAATAACAGAAAAAATGGTCAGGGAAAAAAAGAAGAAAGAAGGCAGAAAGGTATGAAGGCATATATGATACAGAGACAAAGGACAGAGACTATGCCATAAACTAAAAATTCTGCTTTTAGCTGGTTGTCTCAAATGCAAAAATGTCCCAATCTTTTAACTTGCGCCCTAAATTAAATGCCAACACTTCTTGTTAAAAATTTTAAAAACATCAAGGAGTTAATTTACTTCATTAAAAAAAAAAAAAAATTTTAAAAACAAAATTAAACAAGACAATAGACTACTCCTTCCTTTAAATTTGTATATAAAATACAATACTTTACGAAGTAGATATTCTAGCCAGTAATATACAAACAGAAGGCAACATTCTGTTTTCCCTTGAGCAACTAGCAGCATTAAATACATACTGAAAAAAACTTATCTAGCTTCCCATAAGCATAACTGGAGAATTCAAAGGGGGGATAACAACCTCTCAGGATACTCTGAAGGCAAAGTTTCGGACTGGTGAGAGGCTGGATTCGAATCCTAATTCTAACGAACCTTCTAATTCTAAGAATTTATGACCCATTAACATAAATACTATTACAAAATATAGCAAATGAAACTGTGCTACTGAAATATTTACATATGAAACTATGACTAGGATTATGCTTCAAAACAATCAAGGGATGGGTAAGATCAAAGACTGGCCATGAGTTTATAGTATTAATGCTGGCTGAGAAGTACCTGGAGGTTTCATTATACTATTCTTCTTTTGCATATATCTGAAGTTTCCCATAATAAAAAGTAAAATAAAATAAAAACTATATGCTAGGAGCACTATTAACTTCAAAATTCTATACACTCAGCTCTTGAAAAAGTCAAGCATATATTCTGGATTCTATCAAATCCACTTCCTCCATTGTTATGAATGATGACTGTGGAAAAAGAAAAGCATTTCACTTGGTACCATTTTCTTCAAGCCCTTTTTGGTTCCAATCCTTCTCTTCATGCTAATTCTTTTTCACAGAGTTCCACAGTAACTAATGTATGAATTGAACTAGATGCCTGAAATCACAGAAAACATAATGGCAACAAAATATAAAGAAAAGTAGTCAAAACAGAAGAAAAACAGACAGGTAAGAGAAGGTACCTGAGGAGATTTTGTAGCTGTGACTCTTTTTTTTTTTTTTTTTTTTTTTTTTGAGACAGAGTCTCGCTTTGTTGCCCAGGCTAGAGTGAGTGCCGTGGCGTCAGCCTAGCTCACAGCAACCTCAAACTCCTGGCTCAAGCAATCCTCCTGCCTCAGCCTCCCAAGTAGCTGGGACTACAGGCATTCGCCACCATGCCCGGCTAATTTTTTGTATATATTAGTTGGCCAATTAATTTCTTTCTATTTATAGTAGAGACGGGGTCTCGCTCTTGCTCAGGCTGGTTTCGAACTCCTGACCTTGAGCAATCCGCCCGCCTTGGCCTCCCAGAGAGCTAGGATTACAGGCGTGAGCCACCGCGCCCGGCCTTAGCTGTGACTCTTTATGTTCAGAATTATAAATGCTAACTTCAAATACAGGTATAAATTTGAGTAATGCATGGGCCCTTCTTTTTCCTTCCTAAGAATCTCTTTTTATTTTCTCGCTAAATTCCAGATTACCATTTCTATAATATGTCATACAAAGTTCTTCCTTCCTGAATATTCAAAACAATCTCTTAGAGGCAGTGTGAGAGCCTAGAGATACACAAAGAATGCTGAATTCTACAGTCTCCAAAATGTTATTTCTACTATATATAACACATGATATGCTCTGTCTTGCATATAACTTGACAACTTTCAATATATAACCACTACAGTTTTAACCATAGCATTATTTGATCAGGGCAATACAACTAGGTGATCATTACGACTACATTATTCTTATTATAATAGCTTTTACTAGTAATGTAACATTTATTTCTTGAAGGATAGCTTTTTTTTTTTTTGGAGACAGAGTCACACTTTGTTGCCCAGGCTAGAGTGAGTGCCATGGCATCAGTGTAGCTCACAGCAACCTCAAACTCCTGGGCTCAAGTGATCCTTCTGCCTCAGCCTCTCGAGTAGCTGGGACTACAGGCATGTACCACCATGCCCGGCTAATTTTTTCTATGTATATTAGTCGGCCAATTAATTTTTTTTTAATTTATAGTAGCGACAAGGTCTCGTTCTTGCTCAGACTGGTTTCGAACTCCTGACCTTGAGCAGTCCGCCTGCCTCTGCCTCCCAGAGTGCTAGGATTATAGGCGTGAGCCACCGTGCCCGGCCAAGAATGCCTTTTAATATTAAACACTTAATATTAAACACTTAAAATTTTTAAATTTAACTCAACCCAAAGGGGAAATGGGGAAGAGGTGCGAAATTTTAAACTATCAACAAATGATCTCAAAAATTTACAGAACTTTTAGGAAGAAAGGCTCAAGAACTACATTGTTTCTGTGCCAATTATTATTATTATTATTATTTTTTTTTTTTTTGAGACAGAGTCTCGCTTTGTTGCCTAGGCTAGAGTGAGTGCCGTGGCGTCAGCCTAGCTCACAGCAACTTCAAACTCCTGGCTCAAGCAATCCTTCTGCCTCAGCCTCCCAAGTAGCTGGGACTACAGGCATGCGCCACCATGCCCAGCTAATTTTTTCTATATATATTAGTTGGCCAATTAATTTCCTTCTGTTTATAGTAGAGATGGGGTCTCGCTCTTGCTCAGGCTGGTTTCGAACGCCTGACCTTGAGCAATCCGCCCGCCTCGGCCTCCCAGAGAGCTAGGATTACAGGCATGAGCCACCATGCTCGGCCTGTGCCAATTATTAATGCAAAGGAAATTAAGAAAACTGAGTTAAGTAACATGAACAATATAGCAATTTTCTGTGGGTATTCTACTTCTCAATCTGATTACTTTTAACACTACATAAAATGACTGCCTCATTACTTAATGATGGTATAAACAGTTTACCAGTACATATATAAACTTTTGCCTTAACTTTTAAGTTTATATTTAAAAAAACTCAAGAAATAGCAAGATTCCTGTAATAAATGCCATCAAAATTATTTACCTATGTGCATAAGAAAAGCATCTGAGTTTATGTCCTTGAATGGTGCGTTTCCTAAACAAAATGAACACTTATCTTCAATGGTTTTATGATAAAAAGAATAGAATTTAAGTTAATCTACCTCAAATATATACAAAAAAGCCTATTATATCTAATCTCATCAATATACTATCTTGTTTGGCAGCAGCAGTAGAAATTAGCACTTAAAAATGATCAAACTTGGGCCGGGCATGGTGGCTCACGCCTATAATCCTAGCACTCTGGGAGGCTGAGGTAGGCAGATTGCTCGAGGTCAGGAGTTCGAAACCACCCTGAGCAAGACCCTGTCTCTACTAAAAATAGAAAAGAAATTGACCAACTAAAAATAAATATAGTAAAAATTAGCCGGGAATGGTGGCGCATGCCTGTAGTCCCAGCCACTCAGGAGGCTGAGACAGCATGATCGCTTGAGTCCAGGAGATTGAGGTTGCTGTGAGCTAGGCTGATACCACGGCACTCTAGCCCCGGTAACACAGTGAGACTGTCTCAAAAAAAAAAAAAAAAAAAAAAATCAAACTTGTCTCTAACCAGTAAAGAATATGGTATATTTATATCTTTTTTTTTCTTTTTCTCAGCTGTGGACAAAGCTACATTTATATCTTAATTATTCTACAAGTAAGCATACATTATCCAATTTTTAAAAATGCATCTACTTAAGGTAATGAACATTCTACCTATCTAATTTAGCTCAGGAAGTACTTTGTTTACAAAACTCAATTTGCTGGGAAAGCTCCAGAATAATGCTAATTGCCCTATTGTCTTTTAAAAATGCAATCAAAACCACCTTAAAAAATAATTCAAAAATAACTATTAACATCTGCCTTCAAGAAGAAGCTAGTATATGATTACATAAAGCATCTCCTCTTAAGACAAGCACTGATTTTTTTAAGATAACGAAAGGTCTCCTCTACATTTAGTGACTGTCAAAAGGACTAAATGAAACAGCATCCATAAAAGCATCCAGACCAGGCCTGGCATATATGAGTACTCAATAGACAATATGAAAAATTAAGTGATATCTAGAAATAGTTCTGTAAACTGTAAAACAAAAAAATAAAATTTTAGCACTTAAAAATTGGTAAAATATGCTAAAGACATTCTAGAGTCCTTAAAAATATGGATGAAAAAAATATTCAAGATTATTAGGTTTTTCTAAAATATGGGGGATAGTTGATCATTACACAATTATAAAACTATTCAAAGTAGACTTGACACCACTCCAATATTCAGTCAATCATGATTTCCATAAGTGATTTAAAGCATACATAGGCTTTCAAGTCAAAGGTCAAATCCCAGCTATGCCACTTAGATGTTTGACCTCAGACAAGTTACTTTATTTCTCTGAGATTAAGTTTCTTCATCTATAAAACAGTGATCACTGTACTTACCTTGTAAAATTTGTTGTAGGGATTAAATGAGAAAATACATGTAAAGCCCTTGTAAGTAAGAGTGACATATTCTGCTATATGCTTTCTGTTAAACAAATAATTGAATGCCTATTATATGCAAGAACCTTGGCTATGCTATGTAACCCAAACTGACAATAATATTCGTTAATGAAGACTTGCCTAATAAGAAATTAAGACTCTATAAAAAGCTTCTTTCTGTATCTAACCATGCAATCTCATGGCCTAAAGTACCTACAGACTTACTTTGTGAACACAAAGTTCAGCAAAGCTGCCTCCTTTCTTTTTTAAGTCTTCAAATGACCATTAAAAGCTTTCCAGAATAAAGAAAATAAATATTTGAACTATAGCCTGTAGGAAGACATATGAGTGAATGAAATGCTAAATGACAAACAGGAGATTTAAAAACAAACACAACATTTTATCAGTCAGATATCTAAGGCAAGGATTGTTACAGATACCATATAAAGGGTAACAAAAAGTCTGTAGTCCTTATTTGTTAGAGACTTAACATGCCAGATGTTTTATTCTGTTAAAATCTAATCTATATAACCTGCAAGTTGGCTCTGGTCAATCTACTATACTAATATTTTTTGGGAAAAAAATAAGCTAAAATTCAGTTAGAAAAATCAGTATATATTAAGTACCTAAATTCATTATTTAAAAATTGCTGTGTATCCTAGGCCAACTGAAGTTACCTTCCATATAGTTTATAGATGCTTAAGATTTTCTGATTTAATGTTTCAGATAAGTTCTAATACACACAATATTTTGATACAGAAAAAAGTACTTGCCTTCATATGGTGTGTCTGGAGGTCCTGCTATTTCTCCTCTTAATTCTGTAAAATTCTCATCTACAAGATCTACTTTAATTTGATTTTTGCTCGTCTTAAAAATAAACAGAAAATAAATGTTAGTTATGTCAGCAAGAAAAAAGCCTACTTTAATGTATTACCTAATGAAACCCCCTCTTTCATAAGCTTGATTATCTGCTCTAGTAAAAATAATGGTCTGTGCTTTTCTAGGACTTAGCTAGTTTTAGGAATATTTAAAATAAACTAAGAAATTTTAATACCTCAATTTTTTAATGAAATAACATCACTAGGAATAAAAGTATATGGTTTGTTGACTCTCTAGGAATACTAGAGAAAAATAGTGCACAATCTATTTTGTTTGCCAACCGTGTTATGTTAGGTCCAAAGTGATAAATCTACTCATCTGTAGATGAATGCTAAGATACTATACCCCCAGGATACATAAGCTCTATTCATATAAACAGAAAATTCAGGGTCATTAAAAGCCATAAGCTCTCACTTGAACTAATCATAACTCTAGATGTTTAAGTTTGACAACATCCGCTAGGATGGTGAAAGCTATAGGCAATGTTCCTCTCCATGGGAATTCCAGAAGCCTAAATGCCTCACTAGAATCTTCTAATGCTTTTTCAATTTGTTTTTTGCTTAATTTACTTCAACAACAACTACCTACTCTCTGAAACAGATTTCTACTTTAAATTTATCTATATCTACTTATTTTGCACTTTACACTTCTCAATGTACTTTGATATCTGTAGTATTACTTGAGTCTCTTTATCTTGTGATAGGTCCATTCTCAGAGTCATGGTGACATTAAATGATTCAGAAAACCACCCAGTGGGATTTACACTAATGTTCTACAATGACCAGCCTGCAAAAGGGCTTGCCACTCATATTCCCAAACATATACTATAAAATACAATAAATCCTCTCCTTCTATCCATTTGTTTAAACCTAAATCCCTAAAATACAAGTTGTATCTTCATTTCTTTTATTAAGATTCCATGTTTTTACCTAATCGACACGATATATCTACTCTTAAGAAAGAAAGCCTCACCCAAGATTTTAAGAGTAAAGTGTTCTGCTTTTGGACCCACCTTCTTAAAATTGATTACTAGATGGAACAGTGTAAGAATTATTGTTTTAAGGTCCTTGGCTTCCTCCCTCACTCCCAATAAAATACACCATTTTTTTTTTTACTCTTTTTCTATACTAAATATCTTTAGCACAGAATACTTAGTATGGAGACAAAATAACTTAAAACCCAAACTTTTAAAATTTCACATGACTCTTAATCTTTTAATAAGAACATAGGATTAAAAACTTACTTTCCCCTTTTTAAAAGCATTCTAATTAGTATTGGTTTATTTCATAACCTTTTTTGTTTGGAAGTATTTCATATTTTTCTGAAAATATTTTAATCCAAAATTATAAATATGCATGAGAAAGTTCTTCCTAATGTCCAAAAATCATTAACAACCTTGGTAATTGTGGTAGAGGAGAAAATGTACATTTTGGTAACAGTAAAAATACTTTGTCCAGTATGCACATGAACAATGTTAAAAAGAAAATTGGAAGCATCCAACTTTCACTGACAAATTTATGAAGCCACAAATATAACTAGACTTCCATTCTTCCTCTTAAGACTTCTAAACAAAAAGAGAGTAATCAAATCTTGCAAATTATGAATACTTTCAAAGACATATATAGCTTCCCACAATAACCCCCTTCAAAAAGAAGTATGTAGGCCGGGTGCAGTGGCTCACACCTGTAATCCTAGCACTCTGGGAGGCCGAGGCAGGAGGATTGCTCAAGGTCAGGAGTTTGAAACCAGCCTGAACAAGAGCGAGACCCCGTCTCTACTATAAATAGAAAGAAATTAATTGGCCAACTAATATATATAATAAAAATTAGCCAGGCATGGTGGCGCATGCCTATAGTCCCAGCTAGCTGAGGGGAGGCTGAGGCAGGAAGATGGCTTGAGCCCAGGAGTTTGAGGTTGCTGTGAGCTAGGCTGACACCACGGCCCTCACTCTAGCCTGGGCAACAAAGTGAGACTCTGTCTCAAAAAAAAAGAAGTATGCAAATAACCCTAAAATGTTAGGATACTAAAAGACCTGATTAAAATTTTGAGGAAGGAGGGAGGATAAGGATTTGAAAAGCTGCTTTTGGGGACTGCCCCAAATCTCTGGTTAGTAAAATGCTAAATAATTATTAATTTTTATACCTCTGTCCTTATTTCTGTCCACATCACCCCCAAATTATAATTCAGCGAAAAATGGATCTTTTTTCAATCTAGAGAAAGAACACTATCAGTGTATGAAAAATTTACTAAATCAGCTCAAGAAAATACCATTGCCTTGATGAATCCCATTATAAAAAAGCATTCTATATGGTCTAGGGTGGGGTCTTTATCTGTAGATAACTAAAGATAAAAAGAAAATGAAAAGTTAAAGTCAAAGATTTTTCACAGCTCACTTTTTCCATCAAGCAACAATTATCCTCTATACCACAGTTCGATTCCAACATTGTTATTTCACAATCCAAAACTCCAATCCCATTGCTCCCACAAACTAACAATTCCAGTGTCAGGAATTTACAAGAAAGAAGTTGAAAATGGCAAAAGATAGGCCAGGCACAGTGGCTCACGCCTGTAATCCTAGCACTCTGGGAGGCTGAGGTGGGTGGATTGCTCGAGGTCAGGAGTTCAAAACTAGCGTGAGCAAGAGCGAGACACTGTCTCTACTATAAATAGAAAGAAATTAATTGCCTAACTAATATATATAGAAAAAATTAGCCGGACATGGTGGTGCATGCCTGTAGTCCCAGCTACTCAGGAGGCTGAGGCAGCAGGATTGCTTGAGCCCAGGAGTTTGAGGTTGCTGTGAGCTAGGCTGATGCCACAGCACTCACTCTAGCCTGGGCAACAGAGCAAGACTCTGTCTCAAAAAAAAAAAAAAGGCAAAAGATGACAGTATTATAAAAGGCAAGGCCTTTGGAGTCAGATGTGTGCTTCTAGTTCTGTCACTTACTTGTTTTCATTCAGTACATCTAGCTCTCAATTTTATTGCTGTAAAATGAGAAAACTTTATCTCAGAATTAAATGAGTCTCCTGGATAGAAGTAAGTAGCATGGTTCCTCTTTTTCTAACAACATTAACAACAAAGCCTTTGATTTCAAAGCCCTATTTTATAAAATTAATTTCACAGTTCTGTTTCTAATCTAAGAACAGATATGTAATTCCTAAAAATAAATAACAAAATAAGTTGCTATTCACTTTAATGACTACAACAACCAAGGAGACTGAAGCTTCTGGGTGAAATTTTGAAGAATTGTGTTATCACTGCACTACTTTTGTGAGGACAGCTCTACAGCTGTTTTTCTATACTTTTTTCCCCCCTAATGTTCCCTGGGGTCTCCAAGGCATTTTTAAGGCAAAAAAGGAAAAGAGATGAATAAAAGGTACTGCTCCTCTCAAACAATTTTTAAATAAACTATTTTATTAAGATGTAACATACATAAAGTATGCAAAATAGCACACAATGTTGAAGCTAATTTGGATGAGGTTAAAAAATGAGCATTATTGCCAATAAGCAACAGTGTAGAATTTAAAACAGTTCTAATACATTGTCCCTCAGCAAAATGATACTGTCATCATGATCATCATAAAAATTCTTTCAAATAATTACTAGGGCCTACAATACACCAGAAAGTGATCTCAGTGTGTGAACAAAACCCAAGTCCCTGCCCACTTGGGAGCTTACATTCTAGTGGAAAAAACTGAAAATTGAAAGATTTTATCATAAGCACTAAGTACAAAGTACATTGTTATGTAACCTGTTTAAAACTTTGTCCTCTGTAAACTGAGGATTACAATAGTACCTACCTCACAGTCTAGGGGTGAATTTAATGAATTAATATAGTATATGGGAAAATGCCCACCAAACAGTAAATGCTGAATGTACAGCAGCCATTCGTTATTGTAATATGTTGACTTTTGATATTGATGTTGGGGAAGAAAATTTCTATCCGAAGCACATTATATTTCTTTAAAAGGATAATTAATCACCTTAGTCTCATTTCTATTGATTCTGGAACACGTGATCTGAAACAAAATTCAAATCCAAATTTCAGATAAGACAAATACAATTCTAAGTACCCCTAAAGTTGTAAGTAATTCTCAAATGATATAAAGAAATTATTGATTTGTTTCCAAGTCAAGTTACAACTAGCAAAATTTAGGAGCACTGCTCATCATCATCATGCAAATAAATATAAATTTGATTCTTCATAATTTGTTGAAAATGAGACTTAAAAGGCTTAACAGTACTTCCTCAGAATTTAATGTAAATGACTTATCTTTCCCCTATTATTCAAAAGCCCAAGATACAATCAAAATTTCCACCTTTTAAGTAGTTTTTGTTTTTTGTTTTTTTTAATTCTGAAGCTTGGGGCATGTAACATTGCCAAAACAGAGTTGATGTGAAAACCATGGGACTGGGAGGATAATGGGAAACTGGGGCCATGTAGACACAAGTTCTAGATCAGTACTATCCAACAGAAACAGAAGGTAAGCCACAAGTATACATTAAAATTTTCTGGCCGGGCGCGGTGGCTCACGCCTGTAATCCTAGCACTCTGGGAGGCCAAGGCGGGCGGACTGCTCGAGGTCAGGAGTTCGAAACCAGCCTGAGCAAGAGCGAGACCCCATCTCTACTATAAATAGAAAGAAATTAATTGGCCAAGTAATAATACATACAGAAAAAATTAGCCGGGCATGGTGGCACATGCCTGTAGTCCCAGCTACTCGGGAGGCTGAGGCAGCAGGATTGCTTGAGCCCAGGAGTTTGAGGTTGCTGTGAGCTAGGCTGACGCCATGGCACTCACTCTAGCCAGGGCAACAGAGTGAGACTCTGTCTCAAAAAAAAAAAAAAAAAATTCTGGTATTTACATTAAAGAGCGTATAAACAGAAGAAATGAATTTTAATAATATATCATTCCCAATATATACAAAATATTATCATTTTTACATGTAATCAAAAATATTTTACATTTTTTGGTACTAAGTCTTGGAAATCCAGTGTTTAATTTAAAAATAACACATTTCAATTTAGACTGGCCACATTTCAAGTGCTTAAAAAGCCACAGGTGGCCGGGCGCGGTGGCTCACGCCTGTAATCCTAGCTCTCTGGGAGGCCGAGGCGGGCGGATTGCTCGAGGTCAGGAGTTCGAAACTAGCCTGGGCAAGAGCGAGACCCCGTCTCTACTATAAATAGAAAGAAATTAATTGGCCAACTAATATATATACAAAAAATTAGCCGGGCATGGTGGTGCATGCCTGTAGTCCCAGCTACTTGGGAGGCTGAGGCAGGAGGATCACTTGAGCCCAGGAGTTTGAGGTTGCTGTGAGCTAGGCTGACGCCACGGCACTCACTCTAGCCTGGGCAACAAAGCGAGACTCTGTCTCAAAAAAAAAAAAAAAAAAAAAAAAAAAAAAAAAAAAAGCCACAGGTGATAGCCAAATCCAGAGAGACAAAAAGTAGATTATTAGCTGCCAAGGGATTGGCAAGAGAAGAAGAAATGAGATGGACCTGCTAATGTGTATGGGATTTCTTTTGGGGGTGTTGAAAATGTTCTAGAATTAGATAGTGCTGATGGTTGCACAACCTTTGAATATAATAAAAACCACTGAACTATGTAGACTTTTTAAAAATCCAAAATAGGCCGGGTGCGGTGGCTCACGCCTGTAATCCTAGCACTCTGGGAGGCCGAGGCGGGCAGATTGCTCGAGGTTGGGAGTTCGAAACCAGCCTGAGCGAGACCCCGTCTCTACTAAAAATAGAAAGAAATTAACTGACCAACTAAAAATATATATACAAAAAAATTGGCTGGGCATGGTGGTGCATGCCTGTAGTCCCAGCTACTTGGGAGGCTTAGGCAGGAGGATCGCTTGAGCCCAGGAGTTTGAGGTTGTTGTGAGCTAGGCTGATGCCACGGCACTCACTCTAGCCTGGGCAACAAAGTGAGACCTTGTCTCAAAAAAAAAAAAAAAAAAAAAATCCAAAATAATTTTTAAAGACCTGAAAGAAAAACAAGTTGAATGTGGCTACTGGCTACTGTACCTGGAAAATAATAGCATCTCTAATCATAGCAACAGTGTGCCATTAAAATTTTAAGTTCTAGGCTGGGAACAGTGGCTCATGCCTATAATCCTAACACTCTGGGAGGCCTAGGGAGGAGGATCACTCAAGGTCAGGAGTTCGAAACCAGTCTGAGCAAGAGCGAGCCCCCGCCCCCATCTCTACTAAAAATAGAAAAAATTAGCCGGGCAAGGTGGCACATGCCTGTAGTCCCAGCTACTCGGGAGGCTGAGGCAGGAAGATGGCTTGAGCCCAGGAGTTTGAGGTTGCTGCAAGCTAGGCACTCTAGCCAGGGCAACAGAGTGAGACTTTGTCTGAAAAGGAAAGGGGAAGGGGAAGGAAAGGAAAGAAAAAAGACTTAACTGTAACTAGGTAGGGCCAACACTTCAGGTGTAATGTACATCCTGTGTAAAATGGAGGCAAAGGTGGTCTTGGCAGGACTAGGATTGAAAAGCCCCCAATGTGAGTAGAACACACAGAATAAAAAAATAAAAATGAGGCAGGGGAAGTAGGCAGGAACCAGATCATTCAGGGTTGTGAAGAATAACAAGAAACATTTAAAGTGACATGACAATCAGATTGGGGTTTTTAAAAGATCACCAAACTGTAGTAGCCGAAAACGCCTGTTGAAAATTCAGGTCTAGAGTTCAGGAGTGATCTGGGCTGAAGATACAGTGAGCAAGAGAGGAAAAGGTTCAGGATAGTCTGGTATCACTCACTGACACCACAGGAAGAAAAATGTTTCCAGGAGGGGGTGGTTAATCATGCTGAGAGATAATTAATAATAGCTAATACTTATATAACTTATAGGCAGTATTCTAATTAATGTATACGTAACAATTAATTTAATCCTCAGGACAACCTTATCTGTTTACCAATGAGGAAGCTGAGGCACAAAGAAGTCAGCCAGCTAATAATCAGTAGAGCCAGGTTTCAAAGATGACTCATATGAACCAAAACATACACATTTTCTTTCACTGACTCTAAGATACCATCTGTAAGTTACAGGACACCCCAATGTATGCCAGTAAGAAAAAACAGTCATTGACACTATGACACAATATTTTATCATTTAGAATTTTTATTTTACACTTACTCAAAGAAACTTTAGGCTTTACAAACATTAATCTGACGATTACCTAAAGAAAAAAAAAAAGGAAAATAGTTTAAGCTATTCCTAAAACTTCCTCACATTCCAAATCCTACTGTCCAGTATCATTTCCAAACTTGATGTTCTTTGTCTATGTTTTTTTCTTTTCTTTTCTTTTTTTGAGACAGAGTCTTGCCCTGCTACCCGAGCTAGGGTGCCGTGGCATCGGCCTAGCTCATAGCAACCTCAAACTCCTCAGCTCAAGTCATTCTCCTGCCTGGGCCTCCCAAGTAGCTGGTACTACAGGCACATGCCACCACGCCTAGCTAATTTTTCTACTTTTAGTAGAGACGGGGTGTCACTCCTGCTCATGCTGGTCTTGAAATTCTGACCTCAAGCGATCCTCCTGCCTCGGCCTCCCAGAGTGTTAGGATTACAGGCATGAGAAACTGCACCCACTGTCCATGTTTTTCTACACAAAATAATCCTTTGTATGTGAAACAACATTTCTACTGTAAGACTGCTTGTGAAACAAAAGGACTGGAAAATAAACTAAATGTTTACAACCATTAATAAGAATAAGGTAACTGTAAAAACATATGTGAGCCATCAAGGAAACCTGAGCATGGTACTCTGTTATTACGTGTTATTAAGAAATCTGTGTTACTTTTATTAAGATGTAATAATAGCACTGTGAGTAGGTTTTATTAAAATGTCCTTGTGTGTCAGAGATACACAATGAAGTATTTATCGTACAATGACAGCATTCTGGGGTTTACTTTAAAACAACTCAGTAGATTTTTTTTTTTTTTTTTTGAGACAGAGTCTTGCTTTGTTGCTCAAGCTAGAGTGCAGTGGCATCAGCCTAGCTCACAGCAACCACAAACTCCTGGACTCTAGCAATCCTACTGCCTCAGCCTCCAGAGTAGCTGGGACTATAGGCATACACCACCACGCCCAGCTAATTTTTTCTATATATATTTTTAGTTGTCCAGCTAATTTCTTTCTATTTTTTAGTAGAGATGGGATCTCACTCTTGCTCGGGCTGGTCTCAAACTCCTGACCTCAAGCGATCCTCCCATCTCGGCCTACCAGAGTGCTAGGTGTGAGCCACCACGCCCGGCCCAATTCAGCGGTGTTTCAAAATAATCTAGAAGGGAGTGGGAATCTGACAACAAAATTGGCCACATGTTGATAACTATAGAAACTGAGTGATGGACTTTATTGTGCTATTTTCTCAACTTTAGTGCAAGTTTAAATATTTTAATAGAAAGTTACAAAAAAAAAAAGAAAAGTAGCTGGGCGTGGTGGCACTTGCCTGTAGTGCCAGCTACTCAGGAGACTGAGGCAGGAGGATCACTTGAGCCCAGTTCTGAGCTGTGTGCTATGCCAATCAGGTGTCCACACTAAATTCAGGATCAATATGGTGACATCCCGGGAGTGGGAGACCACCAGGTTCAAGTTGCCTAAGAAGGGGTAAACAGGCCTACATCAGAAACAGAGCAGGTCATAACTCATGTTGATCAGTAGAGGCATCACATCTGTGAATAGCCACTGCAGTCCAGCCTGGACAACACAGTGAGACCCCCCCATCTCTTATATAAAAAAAAAATAAATAAAAGATGAAGCCACAAATTGATTAATAAACACAAAAATATTAAGCAGGAAAAAGCAAAGGGCAGAGCAATATATTTAGTATGTGTCCCATCTCCCATCTGTGTTTTTAAAAAGGACAAAAATATAGGCAAAGTATATATATGTATAATAATACATATATAATATAAAAGAAGATAGCATGTGAAGATAGACACACACAGGATTAATTTACAGCAGCATAAAAAAAAAGGACAGGTGTAACAAAGTTTAACAAAATATACAGAATTTATATGCAAAAAACTATAAAACTCTAATGAAAGAAATCAAAGATCTAAATAAATGGAGAGACACTCTGTGTTCACTGAGTGGAAAGAACAGACTCAATAATGTAAAGATGTATATTCTTCCGAACTTGGAAATCTATAGATTCAATGTAATACCAAACAAATGCCCAGAGGGCTATTTTGAAAACACTGCAAATGAATCCTTTAAAGAGTAAAGCGGAATGACTCACAGTACAGTACCTGATTTCAAGACTTCCTATAAAGCTACTGAAATCAAGACAGCATATTGGTGATAGACATACACACCAATAAAACAGAGAGCCCAGAAATAGACTCAAACTCATATAATCAACTGATTTTTAATGAAAGAGCAGTTTCATGGATAAAGGGTAATACTTTTAACATATGGTGCTAGAACAAGCAGATGCCCACACGCAAAGTACTCTTATACTGAGGTTTACATATTGTACACGGGCAAAATCCTAATATAATACCTAATTCTGGCAAGGTACCAATAAAGCTCATAAGCCCTTTGTTAAAGGTAATATAGCATAAAATTTGTCATACTCTTTAAACCCAATATTCCCACTCCTACAAATTGCCTAAGGAAATCATTTCATTACCATTCAGGAGGGAAAAAACCCTATAATAATCATGGAAATCACTGAAGCATTATATATAATGAGAAAATAACAATCTAAGAATCCAACAATTGAGGGATGTCTACAGAAAAGCTTGGAGGTACACTAAGATAACTTGGAAAGGCAGAAAAAAAGACAGCTCATCAAATACATACATATATTTCACAAAATAACTGAGCATCTACAGGGGAATGCTAATTACTTTGGTAAATAAAATTGGCAACATACTCAACATGCCCATACCACAGTGTATTAAAAAAAAGGAATTTGGCATATAGTGGTTTTAAAATATTCAATGTAATTCAGAAATATAATAAAACATCATTAAAATCCAAATTAAAATAAAACATAATTTTTCTTGATATACATTCTACATTCATATTTATATTAATCAATGTTAATAGCATTCTCCTGCACAAGTCTAAATGACTATAAAACTCCTTTACTTACAAACTAGTTAGGTGTTAAAAGAATGTTCTTGGGTTCTTTGTTCACAAATCTTATGAAAGAAGGCTTGTGCAATATCACAAAATCCATCATCACACTACAATACTTTTAATGTGGCTGTACCCTTTTTATGCAGGGAAGTTCATAAACAGAAAGTTCCTCTATTTTCTAAGTATATAAATGCATACAAAAAGTTGTTAAAGGCTTCCTTTGGAAAAATTAGGATTGAGGAGAGAAATGAAAGGGTGGATGGTTATTGAAAACTTTTACTACATATATTTCTGAATTTGAAAATTTTTTTTTTTTGAGACAGAGTCTCACTTTGTTGCCCAGGCTAGAGTGAGTGCCGTGGCGTCAGCCTGGCTCACAGCAACCTCAATCTCCGGGGCTCAGCGATCCTACTGCCTCAGCCTCCTGAGTAGCTGGGACTACAGGCATGTGCCACCATGCCCGGCTAATTTTCTGTATATATATTTTTTAGTTGGTCAATTAATTTATTTCTATTTTTGGTAGAGACGGGGTCTCGCTCAGGCTGGTTTCGAACTCCTGACCTTGAGCAATCCTCAGCCTCCCAGAGTGCTAGGATTACAGGCGTGAGCCACCGAGCCTGGCCTGAATTTGAAAATTTTTAACAAGATCCTTTATCCTACTTTTTCAATCTTCCAAATTTCTTTATCACCTACAAAAATTTAAGAAGCTTCTCCCTAGGAACTGAAAAAAGAAACAGCACTGCCAGCAAGAAATAAAACTGAAAAACTGAAATAAACAAAAAGAAAACCAAAGAAACCAGTGACTAACTGAAATAAAATATCATTGGCTCAACTGATAAAATAGAGATATGCAAATTAAAGGCAGGACAAAGGCAACTAAAAACTGAGGTCAACAGTATCCAGTGTTTAGTACATATTAAAACAGTCACACAGTTAATTGTATTTAATAAGTATTTAAAAACACCTAAATAGACAAAAATTAAAATGAGATAGAAAAAGAAAATTTAACAAAAAATACATCTTTTAGCAGTCACTCTCTAAAAAACCACTTGCTTCTCAAAGATATATTCCAATTTACAAAGAATAAGCCCATACTGTCTCTCAAAACAATGAAAAGGATAAAATAAGTCCAAACACATTTTATAAGACAAATATGGCTTTTTTTTTTTTTTTTGAGACAGAGTCTCACTTTGTTGCCCAGGCTAGAGTGAGTGCCGTGGCGTCAGCCTAGCTCACAGCAACCTCAATCTCCGGGGCTCAGCAATCCTACTGCCTCAGCCTCCCGAGTAGCTGGGACTACAGGCATGCGCCACCATGCCCGGCTAATTTTTTGTATATATATATTTTTAGTTGGTCAATTAATTTCTTTCTATTTTTGGTAGAGACAGGGTCTCGCTCAGGCTGGTTTCGAACTCCTGACCTTGAGCAATCCGCCCGCCTCAGCCTCCCAGAGTGCTAGGATTACAGGCGTGAGCCACCGCGCCCGGCTCAAATATGGCTTTGATCCTCCTAAATTACTCAACATACTTCTGAACAAATATTGGCTAGTCTCACTAAAAAAGATTCATTACCTTGAGCAAAATTTTGGTTAATGTACTATAACAAACTTAAAGTACTATTCACTATGACCAAGAGAGTTTTTGTCCAAGAAGTCAAGGATAACATTAATTCCATGGAAACTTTTATCATAATCCATCCTACCTGAAAAAAACTAATCAAAACCTCAACAGTTATTAAAATGGTATTTGGAAACACCTTCATTTGACAAATACAGATCTTAATTTGACAAAAAACATAAAGTGGAGAATATTTTCCTTTACAAAAGGAAAAGACAAGAATATCTGACATCACTTACAGTAATTATTCCACCTAAACACAAACACTCTCCTTTTATAAAACCCAACACAAATTTATTTTGCATAAATGTTATTTTAACCATAAGGACTACAAACAACAGGCAAATCTCAAATTATTTTTCAAACTGTAACTTGAAGTCACTTAATAGACTTCAAGCAGTAAAATAAAAAAAGTTATTTAGACATTCACTGCAGCACTGCTGTAAAAGCAAAAGGCTGCAAAAATGCTAATCAGGCATTGGTTAAACAAATGATGGTATAGTTATACAAAAGAATACCATTCACCTAACCATTAAAAAAAAAAAAAAAAGTGGCTTCATATGTACTAATTTAAAATATTCCCCAAGAGGCCGGGCGCAGTGGCTCAAGCCTGTAATCCTAGCAAGGCCGAGGCGGGCGGATTGCTCGAGGTCAGGAGTTCGAAACCAGCCTGAGCAAGAGCAAGACCCCGTCTCTACTATAAATAGAAAGAAATTAATTGGCCAACTAATATATATATGTAAAATTAGTCGGGCATGGTGGCGCATGCCTGTAGTCCCAGCTACTCGGGAGGCTGAGGCAGAAGGATTGCTTGAGCCCAGGAGTTTGAGGTTGCTGTGAGCTAGGCTGACGCCACGGCACTCACTCTAGCCTGGGCAACAAGCGAGACTCTGTCTAAAAAAAAAAAAAAAAATTCCCATAGCAGAAAACTTGGTTCCTTAAAAAAAAAAAAAAAAGAAAAAAAAGAAAAAAAAAATTCCCCAAGAAAAATTGATAAGGAAAAAAAGCAATGTACAGAGTAACAAATGTATTATGTTTATATATGCATAGACTATCTTTGGAAGAATACACAAAAAATCACTAAGTTGCCTCTGGAGAAAAAGAGAGGTAAGGAGTAGAGTAAAAAACTTAATTTTTTTCAATTATGTATCCTTTCTATACTTTTGAATTTTGTACCACATGCACACATTACTTACCAATAAATAAATAATATATTCACTGTATGTGAATTTTTTTTTTTTGAGACAGAGTCTCGCTTTGTTGTCCAGGCTAGAGTGAGTGCCGTGGTGTCAGGCTAGCTCACAGCAACCTCAAACTCCTGGGCTCGAGCGATCCTTCTGCCTCAGCCTCCTGAGTAGCTGGGACTACAGGCATGCGCCACCATGCCCAGCTAATTTTTTATATACATATCAGTTGGCCAATTAATTTCTTTCTACTTATAATAGAGACGGGGTCTTGCTCTTGCTCAGGCTGGTTTTGAACTCCTGACCTTGAGCAATCCGCCCGCCTCAGCCTCCCAGAGAGCTAGGATTACAGGCGTGAGCCACCACGCCCGGCCTGTATGTGAATTTTTTAAGTAGGAGAAATGTTTCTTTCATGCCTGATACTTTCTATAAAGCAAAATACATTTGTAAGCATTTTACTAATATGGGTAGGGGAAGTGTCAGGGACAGAACTAGCAAAGTTTCTAGAAAGTGGAGATAAGAAAATTAATTGTGGCTGGGTGCGGTGGCTCATGCCTGTAATCCTAGCACTCTGGGAGGCCGAGGCGGGGCGGATTGATCGAGGTCAGGAGTTCAAAACCAGCCTGAGCAACAGTGAGACCCTGTCTCTACTATAAATAGAAAGAAATTAATTGGCCAACTAACATATATAGAAAAAATTAGCCGGGCATGGTGGCGCGTGCCTGTAGTCCCAGCTACTCGGGAGGCTGAGGCAGCAGGATTGCTTGAGCCCAGGAGTTTGAGGTTGCTGTGAGCTAGGCTGACACCACGGCACTCTAGTCCGGGCAACAGAGTGAGACTCTGTCTCAAAAAAAAAAAAAAAGAAAATTAATTGTACAGTACTCATCATTAACACAGAAAAACAATTAATGATTTTAAAGAGCTATTTCTTTTATCTTAACAAAATTTAAATTATGAGAACCACTTGAGTTTCCCCTCAAACCTATTTTTCTCTGTAAGAGAATATAGCAGGTCCTCAAGTTAATGTCTTTTCCTTGTAACTTAAATGAGAAAAAAAAATCAATTCCCACAAGGGCCACTGCCTACATGGAGTTTGCATGTTCTCTCCACATCTTTGTGGGTCTTCTTCAGGTATTCAAGTTTCCTCCCACATTCCAAAGATGCACACGTAGGTTAACTGGCACGCCTAAATTGTCCCAGCATGAGTGAGTACAGGGTGTGAGTGAGTGTGGTCTGTGATGGAATGGCATCCTGTCCGGAGTGGGTTCTTGCCTTGCACCCTGAACAGCTAGAACAGGCTCCAGGCATCAGCAACCCTGAACTGCAATATGAGGGCTAGGAAATGAATAAATACAAATTATGTTAAATAAAAATTCATAAAGTATATGATAATCATGCAGAGGCACAAGAATAAATGATGTAGTAGGAAAGCACTCAGCAAGCTCGCCATTTTTTTTTCTGAGACAGAGTCTCGCTCTGTTGCCCAGGGTAGAGTGTCCTGGCTTCAGCCTAGCTCACAGCAACCTCAAACTCCTACAAGCATGCGCCACCACACCCAGCTAATTTTTCCTATTTTTATAAGAGCCGGGGTCTCAGTCTTGCTCAGGCTGGTGTCAACTCCTAAGCTCAAGTGATCCTCCCGCCTAGGCCTCCCTGAGTGCTAGGATTACAGGCATGAGCCACTGAACCTGGCAGCTCATCATATTCGTTACAGTTTTCACTTTGCAAACATTTATTTCTTGACTTAACCCACCACTACTATGATCACCGTCACTTGCCAATTCACCAAAAATTGGGTAATTATCTTGCATTAATTAACATTAATCTTTCTTAAATATATGTATAGTTCACATTTATGTCAATATCTAATATTACAAGTGTTTTGAGTCCTTATTTAGAAGTTTGGCGATGTTTCTATGACCAGAAATATGCCACAGGAACCTTAATTGTTGTTAATATCAATTAGTCTATGGTAAAACTGGTTTTGTCATATGCTGTTTTGATTAAAGTCAGTTTCTAAGAATCTAGAGGACATTAAGTGAGGACTTAACTGTAATGACCGTAACTGATTATAAACCATTAAATATATATTTAAAAAATTCATGATTCCACTGCTATGAACTGAATTGTATCCTACAATGCAAAATTCACATGTTGAAGCCCTGCCCCCTAATGTGATATTATTTGGATGATATAGTACACCACCCCCTAGTTTTTGAAACAGGGTCCCTGGCTCTGTCATGTTACCTGGGCATCATCATAGCTCATCACAACATCAAACTCCTGGTTTCAAGCAATCCTTCAATCTTGGTCTCCCAAAGTGCTAGGATTATGAGCCTGGCCTACAGTACCAGTTTTGAGGAGTAATTAGGCTTAGATGAGGTCATATGGTTGGGGCGCTTGTGATGGGATCAGTACCCTTATAAGAAGAGACACCAGAGAGTTAACTCTTTCTCTCCTCTCCATGTGAGGACAGGACAAGAAGGCAGCCATGTGCAAGCCAAGAGAGCCCTCACAAGAATCAGACCATGCTGGTACCCTAATCTCCAACTTCCAGCCTCTGAGTACCATAAGAAAACAAATATCTGTTGTTTAAACAGTCTATAGTATTTTGTTATAGCAGCCCAAGCTGACCAAGACATCCAACACTGATAGTAAAAGAGAGGGTAAAATCATTTGTCACCATTAAAGGTGAC